>NC_089582.1:116171348-116442536 GCF_019320115.1 Miscanthus floridulus
CCCAAATCGGTACAAGGTACCAGATTTCACTAAATTCTCTGGGCAAGATGATACATCAACAATAGAACACGTCAATCGCTTCATTATTCAATGTGGAGAGGCAGCTAGCAGAGATGAATTAAGAGTTCGATTATTTTCATCATCTTTGTCTGGATCAGCATTTACATGGTTCATTTCATTACCACCAAATTCTATTATTACTTGGGTTGATCTAGAAAAACAATTTCATAAGTATTTCTTTGCTGGAATCCATGAAAAGAAGCTTACCGATTTAGTGAAATTGAAACAGCGTAATGATGAATCGGTAGAAAGCTTTGTGCAAAGGCTATGAGACGTAAAAAATAAGTGCTACAGTCTGGTGCTGGATGATCGACAGCTTACCGATCTAGCTTTCCAAGGGTTATTGCCACATCTTAAAGACAGATATGCTTCTCAGGAGTTTGAAAGCCTCAGTCATCTTGTGCAAAGGATCTCTGATCAAGATACTAGGGTTTTTGAGCCTAAAAAGAATTGGAGTAAAAAAAGTATCATTTGTTGAAGAAGTAGGAGATTCTGATTCTGATGAAGAACCAGTTATCGGCTTAGCTGAGTGGGTTAAGAATAAAAAGCCGATATCTTGTCCCTTTGGTCAGAAAGAACCAGAAAAGTTTACCTTTGATATCACCAAAGCCGACAAGATATTCGATCTTCTGCTTCAAGAGGGCCAAATTAAGCTGTCACCTAATAATGTGATCCCATCGGCAGAAGAGTTGAAGAAGATCTTCTACTACAAATGGCACAATGCAACTTCACACAGTACAAATGAGTGCAAGGTGTTCAGGCAATAGTTACAATCGGCGATTGAATCTGGGAGAATTAAGTTTGGTACTTCCAAGGCCCAGAAGCCGATGAAAATTGATCAACACCCTTTTCCAGCAAATATGTTGGAGGCCAAAGGGAAGACCAAGGTATTGACATCAGAAGCTGCTGAGAAAAACGCATCAGTGGATCCCCAACATCGGATAACTACCGATGATGCAAAAAGTAAGGGTTTGCTGGGAGAAAGCAGTAATTCCAAAAACCCTCCTCGACCTGGCATTGTGATTACCCATCGAAGGCAGCAGGAGGATTGGCATCAGCATAAGGACCGATATCGGCAACAGCAAGAAGAGAGACGTCGGGAAGAATGGTATCGGCATAAAAATCATTGGAGGTGCCCGTTTTTCATCCATTGTTGGGAAGAAGGTATTAAATTGCCAACTGTTGAAAATTGCCCTGAGTGCAATGGTTATTATGGGGTCAATCGGTCAGAAAGGAGGTTTCAACTTGGCAATCAGGGTTTATTTATCAATGAGCCAATCAGAGGTAGAGCATCAGTGCATGATCGGCTGGGGGGTAGACTTAGTGTACATGAAAGGCTTGGTAAACGCGCTAGATATTTTCCAAGGAATCAAGAGGAGCTTGAGGAGATAGAAAATGCAAGAGTTCCCGATGAAGAAATATTCTACAGGGACCCTAATATACGCCGTGTAGAATCAACTGGGACCTGTTATCAGCCGGTTTGGAAGACCAAGTTTCCTCGATGGTGCCTGGAGGGTCTGACAAAGACATAGAAAAAGAAGAATGCAACGTGAGCATCAGGAGGATTTATACCAAGAGGAAAATTCCTCCAATGAGAGGTCCGGTCATCAGCAGTGGCAAGTAAAACACAAAAATAAGGGTCCATCGACGGATGTTAATATGGTATTCATGTTGCCGATGGAGTTTTTGGCATTATCTGATAATGAGGAAGAAGTTGTTCTCTCTGATCAAGTAGCTCAGTTGACACTAGATCCAACGATGGCTGTTTTTGAGAAACCTGCTGATGACGAGAGACAGCATCTTAAGGCTTTGTTTGTGAAAGGCAGAGTTGATGGGCAGCCTGTATCTAAGATACTTATCGACGGAGGGGCTATGATTAATATTATGCCTTGTGTGATGTATCAAAAACTTAGTAAGGGAGATCAAGACTTGACCAAAACCGATATGATGCTGAAGGATTTTGAAGGCAATGTGTCACCGGCTAAAGGGGCAGTATGTGTTGAATTGACCATTGGCAACAAAACCTTGCCGACGACGTTCTTTGTTATTAATGGCAAGGGTGCATATAATCTGCTTCTAGGGAGGGATTGGATTCATGCTAATTGTTGTGTTCCTTCTACAATGCATCAATGCCTCATACAGTGGATTGGGGATAAGATTGAGGTTGTTCCTGGTGATTCTTCTTATATCATCGCATCGGTAGAATCAGATACTTATGAGCGAACTAAATGCATATCAGGAGAAGTTTGGGAAAAAGAATTCCTTAGAGTGGCTGATTATGAAATTCCACTAATCCAAGCAGTCGGTTCTGAAGAAGAGTTTTAATGAATAGGTTTGCCAATGATGGAAAATTAGGTCAAGGGTTCACATCGGCAGATGATTTAGTAGAAGTAGATATTGGTGATGGTGATAGGCCAAGACCTACTTTTATTAGTGCTAAGTTAGATTCCAAGTGTAAGCATCAAATAACTGATTTGTTAAAAGAGTATAAAGATCGTTTTGCTTAGGATTATACTAAGATGCCTGGATTAGACCGATCGATAGTTGAACATCGGTTACCTATCAAATCTAGATTTCGGCCACATCAGCAGCCAGCGCGCCGATGCAACCCTAATATACTTCCTGACATTAAGGCCAAAATAACTAAATTAATTGAGGCAAAGTTTATTCGGCAGTGTCGATATGCAGAATGGATCTCTAATGTGGTTCCTGTTTATAAGAAAAATGGAAAACTTCGTATTTGTATTGATTTCAGGAATCTTAACAAAGCCACACCGATGGATGGTTATCCAATGCCGATTACTGATTTGTTGATTGATGCTGTAGCCGAACATCAAATTATCAGCTTCATGGATGGTAATGCAGGTTACAATCAAATATTCATGGCTGAAGAAGATATTCCCAAGACTGCTTTCAGATGTCCAGGTCATGTAGGGTTGTTTGAGTGGGTAGTCATGACGTTTGGTTTGAAAAATGCCGGCGCTACTTATCAAAGAGCTATGAACTTTATTTTTCATGAATACATCGGCACATTAGTGGAGATCTACATTGATGATGTAGTGATTAAGTCTGGAGATATCACAAAACATCTAGCCGATTTACGAAAGATACTGGAGTGCACAAGGAAGCATGAATTGAAGATGAATCCTAATAAATGTGCATTTGGTGTATCGGAAGGTCAATTTTTGGGTTTTATGGTGCATCAGCGGGGCATCAAAATCAGTAGGAAGTCTATTGATGCAATTAACAAGGTGGTTGCTCCTGCCAATAAAACTGAATTGCAATCTTTGATCGGTAAAATTAATTTCATTAGAAGATTCATATCTAATCTATTGGGAAGGATCAAGGCTTTCAGTCCATTACTTAAATTGAAGGCCGATCAGGAATTTGTATGGGGAGCTGAGCAGCAGTTAGCCCTAGATGAAATTAAGAAATATTTAACAAATCCTCCAGTGCTAGTTCCACCTCAACACGGGAAGCCTTTCAGGTTGTATTTGTCAACTGATGATACCGTTATCGGTTCAGCTCTTATTCAAGAATTTGAAGGGAAAGAACATGTTATTTATTATTTGAGCAGAAGATTAGTGGATGCTGAGACAAGGTATTCGGCCATCGAAAAATTATGTCTGTGTTTATACTTTTCTTGTGTCAAATTAAGACATTATTTGTTATCTGCCGAATGTACGGTCATATGCAAAGACGACGTAGTCAAGTATATGCTGTCGATGCCGATATTAAGTGGTAGAATCGGCAAGTGGATTTTAGCATTATCAGAATTTGAACTACGTTACGAATCGATAAAGGCAGTTAAGGGGCAGGTTATGGCTGATTTTGTCACTCAGCATTGTAATACAGTGGACTCTCTAGAGGTTGCTCCTTGGACACTTTTCTTTGATGGGTCCACATGTGGTGAAGGAGCAGGTATCAGCATTGTGTTGAATTCACCTCAAGGAAGGAAGTATGAGTTTTCATTGCCGATTGTTGCTACATCGACAAACAATCAGGCTGAATACCAAGCCTTGATGAAAGGGTTAGAATTGCTGAAGGAGATACGTGCCGATGCTGTTGAAATCTTTGGTGATTCTATGCTAGTTATAAATCAATTGGCTGGGATTTATGAATGCCAAAGTGAAGTTTTAATTTCGTATTATGAAAGATGTTTGCAATTGTTGAAAGGGTTTAGAGATTTTTGTCTTGAACATATTTCTCGACTGCATAATGAAGAGGCTAATCGACTGGCTCAGCACGCTTCAGGGTATCAGCCTATTCAGGAAGTGTTAACATTGGTGGTCGATACCGATGACTGGAGAAAGGAGATTGTCGATTATTTAAAGGATCCATATAAAAAGTTTGAAAGACATATAAGGTTCCAAGCTACCAAGTATGTGCTCCTCGATGATGAATTATATTATTGAACTATAGATGGAGTTTTACTCAGATGTGTTAGCAGTGATGAATCGAAAAACTTGATGGGTGAAATTCATGAAGGAGTGTGTGGAGCGCATCAATCGGCTTTCAAGATGAAGTGGATGATCAGAAGGAATGGATACTATTGGCTGACTATTCTTGAAGATTATTTTAAGTATTTTAAAGGATGTCAGGGGTGTCAAAAGTTTGGTAATGTTCAAAGAGCGCCTGCATCGGCTATGAACCCTATAATTAAACCTTGGCCGTTCCGAGGATGGGCTATCGATCTCATCGGTCAGATTTATCCGCCATCAAGCAAAGGACATAAATTTATTTTGGTTGCTACCGATTATTTCACAAAATGGGTTGAGGCAATTCCTTTAAAAAAGGTGACATCGGCTAATATGATCGATTTTGTGAAAGAGCATACTGTTTACCGATTTGGTGTTCCTCAAACTATCACTACCGATCAGGGTACTATGTTTACATCGGGAGAATTTGATGAGTTTGCTATAGGTATGGGAATTAAAGTTTTAAATTCTTCTCCATATTATGCTCAAGCTGAGGCTTCTAACAAAGGGATCATCAAACTCATTAAGCGCAAAATTAAAGAAAATCCTAAGAGGTGGCATACAGTATTAATTGAAGCCTTGTGGTCATATCGGATGTCATGTCATGGTGCAACCAAAGTGATGCCTTATCAGTTAGTATATGGACACGACGCAGTATTACCTTGGGAAATTAAAATTGGCTCTAGGCGAATACGTTCTCAAAATCAGCTGACAGCCGATGATTATGATACTCTTATGAAGGATGAGTTGGAAGATGTGGTGGGTCATCGGTTAAGGGCTTTAGTTAGCATCGAAGAAAATAAGAAAAGAGTAGCTAGATGGTATGACAAGAAGGTGAAGGTAAAGGAGTTTACCGATGGAGATCTGGTCTAAAAATTGATTTTACCGATTGGGACTAAAAGTTCAAAGTTTGGAAAGTGGTCTCTTAATTGGGAAGGTCCATATCGGATAAATCAGTCTATTCCTGGTAACGCATATATTCTAGAAACCCTCGAAGGGGTCGTGTTTCCCAGAGCATTAAATGGAAAATATTTAAAGAAATATTACCCTAGTATCTGGATGTATGCATAAAAGTATAAGTGCCGATAACAGTCCTATCGGCTAGAATTATACAAGGATGTCAATGTCTCATAAAGTGCTGATACAATAGACAAGATTTACAAGTTTAACAGGGATTGGATAGCCAATATCGTACGCAGGCGAATCTGGTCGGCTTCCTTCATTTCTTTGATGTCTTCATCGACAGCACCCTCCACAGGCTTGAGTTTTTTCTTCATGGCCAAGGCTTTACGAGCCTGGATGTCTCTTTCTTGCTGAAGAGCCTTGATGGCATTGGGTAGTTGGCTTTCTTCTTGTTGGGCATGAGCTAAGGCTGCCTCGACTTCTTTCAATTCAGCCAACAGAGCCATCGTCTTTGTCGATAAATCTAAGATTTTCTGCTTAAGTTCAGCACCCGAAGTCTACAAGTTGCCGATGCCCTTATGCTTCTCATCGGCAATTTGTTTCAGTTGTAGCATCTCTTCTTTGAGTTGAGCCCGAGCTGCTCTATCGGCAATGCGTTGAGCAGCCCGTTGATATTGCAGTTGGCGGCTTTCTAAATAGGCTGCTGGGAAGAGTACTTCTTCAACATCGGCAGGGACCTGGCCATGAATTGTTTTGAAAATTGCCTTTGCGGGGTCTGAATCATCTACCAGTTGGGCGATATCCTGCTGTAACAAGTTTAGGAGAGCTTCCAACTTGGACTTAATTTCTGCCGATATTATTCCTAGTGCAAGGGAAGAACTTGTTTCCTCTCCATCATCGTCAGAAACGTCAATGGCAAAGGAAAATAGGTTGTTTGGAGAGTCTTGTTCCTAAGGAAAAGAAAAAGAGGTCAGTTAAGGATAAGTATGAATATTATAAATCGACTAGGTCAATCGGCTTACCTGTTTCAAGGCAATTTCCTGTACTTGGCTGGAGGAAGCAGCCTGGAGTATGCCGTGTGGAGGATCGACTGAGCTTGCCGATGGGATATCCTCTGTGGCCTCATCAGTGGTTGACTCCTAGGTTATGATGACCGATGGTGTGTCCTGTACAGGAGGATTAACTGCTTGCTCAGTTGCATCGACTGATTCTGGCCGAATTGCAGACATTGGGGCAGATGTGGGGATCGACATGGACTTCTATCATTTTGGCTGTGCCTCAGCATCTGTTAAGGCTTTGCGCTTTGCTTGAGCCTCAGCAACGGTTGGCTAGGGGGCATCGGCACTTGTTGGTTGTGGAGCTTGGACATCTGGTACGCTTGCCGATGTACCCATTTGTTGCTGCAAAACAAGTGTAAGGTATGATATTTAACAGATAAAATGTAAAATCAAAGGAATACCTCTGAAGGTTTGTCAGAAGTAGTGGTGCTTGATATCGGAGGAATTGCCGATGATGATCCAGCAGCGGCTCTTACACCCTGATGATTAATGTTAATACAGTTTGTGATCGGCATGAGTAGAAATAAACAAGGTTGTTACCTTGAAAGCCTTGATCAGAGTTGTAGCAGCAGCCAATGGAGTGGCCCTAGCTGTAGCCAATTTGGACTTGGAGGTGATGGTCTTGGCACGGGTCTTCTGGTGAGTCAAAGCAGCTAAGGTAGGGGCGTTGTAGCCGATCGGTGATATTGGGGAAACAGGCTGAAGATCAAAGGGTTTTCCACTTTTGCTCATAGATGGTGCTGGGTTGTTAACCTGTTAAGAGAAAGTTAGTTACCGATATATGAAAGGAAAAAGCAAAAGGGAGTTAAAAGAATCTTACTGCGTCATTGGGAATGGCGTATTTAGGGTCGATCATGTGCCGATATATGTGAGCAGATGTTGCAAACAGTTGTTCCCTCCACTCTCGCCACCATTGCTTATATGATTCGGTGATGAAAGATACTGGCGTCCAGATCGATATATCGACATCTGTAGTGTCGGCATCGGGGGAGAGTCGCACTACCCTGCTCCAATCTGTTCCGCAGGTGATTGTTTCTCTGGGTTTGATCACATCGGCAAAACAAAGTTTGATTGGCAATTGCCCAAAAGCCAATTGACAGGATACTGCCGATGGGTTGTAAAATTCATACGTGATATTGGTGTTTTTCCCGCTACCGAATGTGTTTACTGGAATTGCCCTAGGAGTAATGATGGCCATCATGAGTTCATTATCCTAATTCAGAGTGTCATCGGCAAAGTGGAAAAGAAGGGGGAATCTGTTTTCTTTGTCAATATAAGGTACCCAGGCCCTATGATCACGAGAAAGACCATTGTAGAAACTTTGGAAGAATCTACCGATCTGGTCTTCATTGGCCTCTGTTCCAGGAAGGACAATTATGGCTTTACCAAAATTAAGGGGTCAGCGTGTTGCCGATTCCTCGTCCCAAGCACATGGTCTTCAGCAATTTCTCATGGGAATTGTTGGGCAAAGAAGTCCCATTGCAAACGTTTGTGCATATGGGCATTCAGCCACATGTTGATAAACCACCACGGGCCTCCTAAGTTGCCGATGAGTTCGCCAAGCAAAAGTTTCTAAGACACTTGATGAAGAAGATGATAAGTGGAGCTCAGAAGGTATCGGCCAAGAGGGAACCTTACACCATTGGCCAAGAGTTCAGCTGTGGGGAGGAAGGCGTTGGTTGGTCCTACTGATCGACCACAGAAGATAAATTTTTCTAACCACATATTCAAGAATGTGGCATGTTCCCTCTGGTTAACTGTCCCGGTCTTCTGGCATTCTTGAATGTATCCCGTCCAGCCGCCGATGTTGTGGGTATTCACCCTATATTCAAATTTTCTACCATAGATGGAGCCTTCATCGGCAGTTGAAATATCCAAGCCAGTGAGCATGTAGACATCGGCAAGTGTGGGAGTAGCTGGGCCATGTCCAAACATAAAAGTATTTGTTGTGTCTAACCAGAAGTAAGCAGCTGCAATCATCATTGACTCATTCTTTTGCATATCGGCAATAGATAGCCTAATGCATTGGTCTAGCTTCCGTTCTGCCCAGTGTACTTGCATCGACCTATTGACCCTTAAGTACCAATCTTTCCACCCTTTGGTGGTTTTGGGCCAAGATCGGAATGTATTTTTCCATAAATTCAGAGAGAAATTTTAGGCTCTAAAGGGGATTCTATTGACCTCTGCATTAATCAGATCAGTTGGATCTGGGTTGCCCATTGGTCCTAGGCATTGGACATGTGGCTGATCGGTTGGAATAACTAATTTGTTGCGCAGTTCCTAAGTTTAGAGGATCCGAAGAACAAAAGAAAAGAAAAAAATTACCAACTGTATGAACTTGCAAAGACCAGAGGAATCGAGGTAAAAGGTAACGGAAGTGGAACGAACCGCAGGGACGTCGAAGTTGATTGCCATTATCTTGAGGTAGATGGGGGCACGAGCCAGAGACTCGAGGTTGACGCTGGAGAAAAGTTCTTGTTGGTTGAGGTCGCGCAGTTGTTCGTTGGAGTCGCCGCCGGAAAGAGAGAATGTCAAAGATTGGAGTCTGAGGGTAGAAGACGAGCGTTCCGGAGAAATCTATTTATAAGCCGCTTGGAGTAGGGGTATTTTGGACTTATCTCTATACCGCACGCATGTAGGTCGAGGTGGTTCAGATGGATATGGTCACTGTTCGCACGATAATCAAGGGATTGTACAGATGATTTGATGGTAAGTAATCATGACTTGGAAGAGATATCGGTACAGGATATTTTAATTCTGAAAGTGGCGGCATTATTATGTTAGGATCTTGCCGATGGATTATTGTTTCAGTATCTTAACCATAATCAAGGCAAGAGTGGTTGGCAATTGTGCGATATTTACTGAGGTGCATGAATCAGGATTAGATTTGATTAGATTTGATAACAGATCAAGTTTTGGCTTGAAGGATGAGTTACGGTAATTGGGCGAAGGCAAACGTTATCTGGAGTAAATTTCAAAGCATTAATGGTTTTATACTCCGAAATTGGGGGGCATGTGTTGACACCGTTTTTTGCACGTGTCAAAATGATCAGAGTGGGCTAATCGGCAGAGGAGAGTTACTGTATATGCTGATAGCCGATGAAAATTAGCTTGTAAAGATGGTTGCCGATGAATGGTGGTGATCGATGGAAAGGTTGATTTAGACTCGGGCGTTGCCGATAAGGTTGGAGATGTTATTGTCGATGCCGATGAAGGAAGGCTTGAAGACTACTACCGATGAAACAGGAAGTATGCCGATGGAAAAGGAGGTCGGTGAGATTTCCATCGTAATTGAGGCGGACAGGGAAATAGATAGGAGTTGATTTCCTTTTTCTATATTTGTTAGAGTATGATTCATGTAAGAGTCACGTGTTTCCTTAGATATGGACTTGGTGTCCTAGTTGTGTTTGGTTATGTCTCTTTAGATCAGGGTATAAATATAGAGTGAGGGGCAATGTAATAAAAAAAAAGAATCAATATCAAAACCAATTTTTACTCCTATTTGCATCTACTTACTTTTCGGCGACTTCGTCAATTTGCATATTTTTCTTTTTTACGAGTTCTCATTGATTCGGCGAGTTGCATAGCTTCAGTGCGACCTTCGATGATTCTCGAGTTCCGCGTGAGTACCTCTTGGCCATGACTTCCGGGCGTATCGCTGTTGTCAGGACCAAAGTACTCGTATCTTCATCCTTGTCGATTAACAGGTCAAATCGACTGGCATGCTTTGGATATCGATTCAGGTATTAGCCCTTTGTGTTTGCAGACCCACTTTTGCATCAACAGACCCATCATCGTCCTCACCATGGCTAGCCCCCTCCTCAACGTCTCAAGCCGAATGAGCTGCACCACTAGCCCCACCTAGAACCCCTCCTCGTCGTGCGCACCTAAGCTGCACCTCTACCATTGCCTCCTCGCCGCTGGCACGGCCATGTTGCTGTGGTTCGCCATCGAGCTCGCCATGTGCACATGGTCAGGCTCGCTCGGGGCATCTCCGGCTGAACCATCACCTCCGCTAGGTCAGTGGTGAGTCCTTGTTGCTCACTCGCTATCCTACTGGCTTGTTAATACTATGGCTCACCGGAACACCATCACCATTACTGCAGGGTGCCTGCCATCGTGGAGAGGCCCTTCTACTACGTCTTAGTTCGTGCAGTCACCACCCATTGCTTTGCGTCAAACCCTAGGTGAGCGTCAGCCTCATAGATAGGTCAGTGTGGGTCCTATGTGGCCAGCACAAGTGCCAGTGCCACCACTCACCACGCTGACGTGTGCGGGGATGGTCGAGGACCATATCGTTGTAAAGGAGGGAGATAGCGAGGGTGTTCTTGCAAAGTTGCTTTCTATAGGAATAGTGTGAATAGAGCCATGTGAATACTAGGTAGCGTAGGGGCGTCTCTACAATAGCGCCAGTGCGTGGGCTATCTCTCGCTGCGGGCCGACCTGTATGCATGGGCCGTGTGTGCACGTAAGCACGTGCAATGGGGCATAGCATGGTTACACTGATTTCCCTATCCGTGTTGGTTAAGGACCATCCATTGCATTGGATTCTAGTCAGGTCATAGACTTATTATCCTAAGCACATACTTGCTTATGGAAGCGAAAAGGCTTGTTGCTATCTTATCGTGGGTTCTGGCTATTTCCGGACCGACTGATTGAAGGTGGGGATGGTGGAGGTCTAAGCATCATACTGAGTCTGAGACTCAGGTGTGGGGGCTTAGAGTCTAAGTTTTGATGGGGACCTAGGCCCCTTGATAGGAGAGTGGTGGGTTGGTCTTGCTTGTGCCTGGGGTACAAGAGGGGCATGTGTTTTGGGGTACCCAGCTGGGGTATAAGCGGGGCATGTGTCTAGCGAAAGACGAGCGCCTCTGAAAGCATGCTATTTCAGGCGGTTCTACTAGAGGTGGTACTAGAGCCAATAATGAGTCTATGAGTTTCATAACTCTTTTCAAAAACCTAAAATTTGACCAACAAAAGTTTTGCGAAAAGTAGGATGCGATAAATTATGTAAATAAGTATAAGCCCTAGCAATATGGTCTATCTAGGATAGCAGCACTGGTTTTATCTAATCAATTTTCTACAAGTACACTAACTTACGCTGCGTAAGAATCGTTTAGCAAGCGAAAAGTGAATGTGCGATGTGCCAAATTTTTTTGCGAATGCCGCTATATTCCGGCTTGAGTGAATAGGTAGGCCGATGCATGCATCCTAAAAAGAGAATCTAGCTTAAACTAAACTTCCCCCACACTATAATTTGGATTAGTAAATTGATAGGATAACCTAAAAGAATGCTTTACTAAAAGCCTTATCGTTTCTCTAAGTCTCTTGTTCCTGATATAGAGGTGTTGTCCCTAATGGTGGGTTTCTATCTGTTTACAGATGAACCTCAGGTCCGGTCATGGGAGCACTAGTGCTAGGGCAGGCCATGGCCTTGGCGAAGGCCAAGATGAAAGTAGTTGTGGTAATGAGAATGGCAACAAGGAGAGCCACAAGGCCCCACTCCTTGCTCCTCCTCCTCCACCACCACCACCTCTGATGACTCATGTCGAGATGATGGCAGAGATGTTGGCTTCTCGGCACAAGTCAGACCGTGCCTTGGAGATGCTAGCCCAGGCGATTGGTGGTTTCACCAATGGGGGCCACAGAGGTAATGGTGAGAACAAGGGTGGTGCCCATGGTCCCGAGGGGCCCTGTTCTTACCAGGATTTCTTTAAGATGCACCCACCCATGTTCATGCCGACTGGTGATCCTCTAGATGTGGAGCATTGGCTTCGTTTCTAGAGCAGAAGTTTTAGCTGCTCACTGTAACTAAAGAATAAATGGTACGCTTTGCAGTGCAGTAGCTATTGGGTTCTTCCAGTGTATGGTGGGACACGTTCAATGCCATGTAGCCGGTGGACCACCGTGTGACTTGGCAGGAGTTTACCATGACTTTCAGAGAGTACTACATTCCTGCTGGTGTGCTAAATAGGAAGTTGATGGAGTTCCTAGACCTAAAGCAAGGGAGCATATCTGTGATGGAGTATGTGAATAAGTTCAACCATCTGGCATAGTATGCTAGGATCCACGTCGATATTGATGAGAAGAAGATGGATCATTTCTATCGTGGCCTCTCTTATAGTCTGTAGAAGGAGCTGTACATAGGGAACTACCAGACTTTTGGTGCTATGATGAATATTGCTATTGCCATGGAAGGACTTCAGCGTGACTCTCAGGCTGAGTAGAAGCATAAGCAGGTGATCACTAGATCTTCTGGTCACCCACAAGCTCAGAAGGTACAGGTTGTCAGGAGGATGTCCTATCACCCTCCGGGTGGACAGCTGTCCCATCAGTCTCAGCAGGCTTACCAGGCACCTCTAACCTAGTATCGTGCGCCTACTCAGCAGGTGCAACAGTAGCATCACAGATAGTAGGTTTAGCCTCATCAGGGATAGGGGAACAAGTTTGGTGCTTGTTTCAAGTGTGGCAAGGAGGCCACTATGCTTGGGAGTGTCCACAAAACTAGCCTACATAGTTGTCGGGGACCAATATTGGGGTACCCGAAAAGGAGGAGCTAATAACCATCAACGTTGATTCTTTCAAGCGGTCAAGAGCGTGACTATACCTCTTGCTGACCCCTAGGTATGCAAGCTCCATCTAGTCTAACCCCCAAGGGTTGGCTCCACCTTGGCCGACACCAAGGCTGCAGTCTCTGCCTCGACCGACACTGAGGCCATGGGCTCCGCCTCGTCCAACCAATGAGGCCGTAGGCTCTACCTTGTCCAACCACCGAGGCCACAGGCACTGCCTCATCTAACCACTGAGGCTATGGGCTCTACCTCATCCGACCACTGAGGTAATGGGCTTCGCCTTGGCTAACCCGTAAGGGTTGGCTCCACCTCGTCCGACCCCTGAGGGTTGGCTCTGCCTTGATTGACCCCCGAGGTTTGACTCTGCCTTGTCCGACCCCCAAGGGTTGACTCCACCTCATTCGACCCCCAAGGGTTGGCTCTGCCTCAGCCAACCCCGGAGGGTTGGTTCTGCCTCGCCTAGCCTCTAGAGGGGAACTTTGCCTCACTCGACCTCGAGGCCAGAGGCTCTGTCGCCCGATGGAGACCCATACCATAGCCAACCACTCTAGGTCCAAGCGTATGAGCCTAGGTGAAAGCTCTAACACTAGGGAAGTTACTGGTACACCTCTATGTAACCCATGACCCATGATGGGCCATGCCTAGGAGTTCACATTAGGAACAATGTCGGACATACTGGTACTATTCTGCCTAACCCCCATACGAACACTGACGGATGCGTCAATTCACCACAACGATCGCTAGGATGGGGTGGAGCGCCATGACTAGCAGAAGATGCCTACACATGGCGCTAGTGATGGATAGGGCTATGACGTGAAGCTGTCCCTGCTGACGTCTACAGGGTCGGTGGGACCTGCATAGAAGAGAAGGACCCAGCGATCCTAGGGGGACTTCTTTCTCCTTCCAATTCTCCTCTTCTCCCTCTACTATAACCCCTACCTTCCCTTTTCCTATAAAAGGGAAAGCAAGGCATCCCATTAGGGGGCATCACACATTGGACCAAACGAAACACATCCACATCTGAGCTTGACTCAACTCAACTCGAATCAGAGCTCACCACAACACACCACCAGAGACTTGGGACCAGTCCCTCTCTCAACCATTTGTAACCCCTACTACAAACTTTCAGTGCTAGTAACACGAGTAGCAGCAATGAACCAGACGTAGGGACATTCTACCCGAACCAGTATCAACCTCGTGTCCTCTTAGCACACCATCCAGGCCAGATGCGCAATAATATAAATTTACTTGTTAGTGGCAACTCAAAACATCGACAGTTGGCACGCCAGGTAGGGGCCTTTGGCATGTCTCAACATCAACACCAGGCCTAGGATGGCTAGCCACAATCTCAGCTAGGTCCTAGGCGTGCATGTGTGCTTCGGGGACCTAGACTTCATCGTCACGATGGAAGAAGAGTTGGCAATGGCTCCTGCCACCGTCCGACCTCTCCACTCAGTTGGCCTTGACGCAATCATCGAGGCACTTGAGGAGCTACAGCTACATGCACCGAAGGCCCATGCCACTAGAAACAACTAGCTCCTCAACTTTGACCATGGAAGGCATGAGCGCCAGCTTGGCACCTTCCTAGGACCCTAGCCATCCCAGGAGGACCTACACCACCTCACCTTTTCATTTGCCAATGTGTCGGTGTTTTGGACCGAGGGATCCTCAATCAACTAGTGAATTTGTGCTGCGTGTTCCTAATCCCGGATGGTGATGCAAAGAGATACAAGGCTTATACTGGTTTAGGCAATTGGTGCCCTACATCTAGTCTGAGAGATCGATCTTGTATTCCTTTCACCGAAGTGCTTGTAGTAGGGGGTTACAAGCTAGGTGAGAGAGGGAGCTAGTCCTTGGTCTCAGCGAGGAGTGATGTGGGCTGCTTGAGACGTTGCTCTCAGGCGGTAGGGAAGTGTGCGTGTTACAGGGTGTTGTTCTTCATGAGTACCTGTCTCCCTCCTAGAAATGGCCCAAGTCCTTTCCTTTTATAGTTTGAAAGGAGGACAAGGGTAGTACATGTGCTAACTATACGGCATTGTGCAGACAGAGGCAGCGTGTCTGAGCCCTGTAGCCTGTTCCTATGGTGATGTGGTTGTCGGAGTGGTCTATCCTTGGAGCGCTAGGGCGACGTGTTGGTCACATCCGATCCTGTGCGTCATGGGAGCTCCAGGGCTGCCTCAGAGCGGGCGCGGCGGTCAGTGTGTGGGTCACTGTGGATTGACTGCGCATGAGGTCGAGGCTCAGCTGGTGTCGAGGCTGAACCATGGTGGGGGGTCTCGGTAGACGTGAATCCTAAGATAGCCGAGACCCTGACATAGAGTGCCGAGGCCCGGAGGGAGCGGTCGATCTGGTACGCTGGTTCGGAGGCGATGATGACCTGGGCCAGATTTCCCATGCTGCATTGTCCTCAGGGCAGGGGTTATGGGGCACAGTGCAGTTCAGGCACTGGTCATGGGCACAGCGCCAGAACACAGTGGCCGGTAATCCCCGCTGCGCCTTATCCTAGCCGGTATGGCATTGATGTGACTCATTGTCTTGTCGGCCGCTCTGCGGTGTCGAGCCGTCATCCGGCTAAGATTGCGGGAGTGGTTGACGTATTAATGGGACATGACATGCTATCGGGAAGGCTCGTCAAGGCGAGGGCGATGAGTTATTATCAAGCCTGCCTCAAGCGATACAGAGAATAGCTGTCTTGCTCGAGGCTAGATGCACGAGGCCTCGGGCGAGACGGAGATTGGGCTCTCTACCGAGGCCTCTTGCGAGAGGCCTCGCGTGAGGTGGAGATTCTGTTAGGGTGTCGAGACCTCCCGTGCAAGGCCTCAGGTGAGGTGGAGATCCGGTGGGCTTGGTCGGGGCTGGTGGTGAAACCATGGCTTACCTTCTAGCTTTGTTGTTGATGGGATTTAAGTGACCCTTTTGGTGTACGCTCGGGGTACCCCGTTTTATGGTACCCGACACAATGTTTTGGCGTAGCATGTCGGAGGGGAGCCACACTCTTTGGAATACCTCATCTAGAATGCCCTGACAGTGCTCCTATTCAGTCTTCGCAACATTGCAGAGACTGATAACCACCCTATGGCACAACGCATGCCTTCATCCCCCGTGAACAACGGGTTCATGGGGATGACCTAATATGTTGTGGAGTCTTTCCATGACCTCCTCATGGGAGAATCAGAGTCACCCTCTGGCTCTGACTCTAGCATGGGGAGTCATCATCCCTCTCATGAGTGCTTCATGGCAGGTACCCCTAAGAGACATGTTGAAAGCATCCACATGTTGCATGTAGGTGGAGCAGCTAAAGGCCCGACACCAAGAGCTCATGGAGGCGTGACTCTAGCTCGAGTAGGAATGTGTGGAGCTTGATCGAGAGATCGAGCTCCACGGAGATGGTAGGCGCGCACATGCCATGTCCCGTGATATGAACCAGAGGATCATCACAGATGATGAAACCCTCCCACACTTCACCCGAACATCGCTGCTGTTGTGGCCTTGCTTTGTGGGCTTTTAGGGCCCATGACGCCCGAGGATCGTTGGGCCCACCATGAGATTCACACGCTGCTCGAGCGTGCAGTGGCGCAGTAGGCTAAGAGCTCGCTGTCTCAGCAATGCGAGCTTGATGCCAACCAGCACATGCCCTTAGAGTGAACCAATAAGGATGCCTCAGTCCACTAGGTGATCCAAGGTGGTAGGCAGCACACCACAGTCCCGGTGCATGAGCATCTTGGCCACAACCGTGACGCATGCGACACCCTTGACGATCGTAGACATGTCCACAATGATCCAAGAGAGGGCGCTAGCCATGGCTATCACCCTTGTCATGGCAGATGCTACAACAATGGTGAGGACCAAAGCCTAAGCCCCGGGCTACTAGGACCTCAGGCCTTCGGCCAACATATGCTCAACGCCACCTTCCCATCAAGGTACCGACCACCAACCAACATCCTGAAATAGTCTAGAGAAATAAACCTCAAACTATGGCTCGAGGATTATTGGCTTGTCTGCCAAGCCGATGGAGCGAATAATGATGATTTCATTATCCGCAACCCTCCATTGTTCCTAGCCGATTCGGCACGAACATGGTTGGAACACCTTTCGCCCAACAGAATCCAAAGTTGGACGAACCTAAAAGAGATCTTCATGGGGAACTTCTAGGGCATGTACAAGCACCCTAGGAACCCATGGGATCTTAAGAACTATCGACAAACGGCTAGAGAAACCCTTTGTGGGTACATCTGGTGCTTCTCCCGGTAGTGCAATGAGCTGCCTAACATCGTCGACGTCGACGTTATTAGAGCTTTTCTGTCTAGGACCACCTACGAGTCCTTGGTTCACAAGCTAGGATGTAAGGGCTCGTGAACCACCAAGGAGCTCCTCGACATCGCCACTAGCCATGCCTCGGGTGAAGAGGCAGTTGGAGTGATCTTTGACCGCCTCAAGGGCAAGGCAAAACATGGGCGCCTCCAACCGTCCCATCAAGAGGAAGAACAAGCAGTGGCACGAGGGCTCGCTTATGGTCGCCACCAACCATAGAGGGGGTTGAAAGCCCATAGAGGGCACTTCAAACCACTTCAAGAAGCTACTTGTGGGGCCTGCCCAAACCAAGCCTTCCCCATCAAGCATCGGTACAAAGACTGCGACATCATGAAGCAGTTCTTAGCTAGAAGCTCCAACAAAGGGGAGCACAGGAAGGATCCTGACCCAACCATGAATGATGCCAAGGGGAAGGATAGTGGCTTTTCGATGTCGAATGGCTACCTCATGATCTTCTGAGGGTTGGTAGCCTATGACTCCAAGCGCCATTAGAAGCTCATGTGCCACGATGTCTATACGACCGAGCCGGCCATGCCTACCTTCCTCCAATGGTTGGAGTCCTCCATAACCTTCGATTAGACTGACCGCCTAGAGAGCATCCCATAACCAAGGAGATACCCACTCATGGTTGACCTAATCATTGACACAAAGCGGCTCACCAAGGTACTGATGGATGGAGGCAGTGGCCTTAACATCTTGTACGTCGAGACGCTCGACGCTAAGGGCATCGACCGAGCACACATCCACCCGATGGGAGCATCTTTCCATGGCATCATGCCTAGAAAGTAGGCTATGCCACTTGGGTAGATTAATCTGCCCATCACCTTCAAGGGTCCATCCAACTATAGGACAGAGCCCTCACCTTCAAAGTGGTTGGATTCCACAGAACCTACCATGCCATCCTAGGATGATCATGCTACATGAAGTTCATGGTCATCCCCAACTTCACCTACCTAAAGCTGAAGATACCGAGCCTAAGTGGGGTCATCACTATCGGCACCTCCTTCTAGTGTGCCTACGAGTGTGAGGTCGAGTGTTGCAATCACGCAGCGGTAATCATCGCCTCTAGAGAGCTCGTGGCCATCAGGGAGGAGGTCATCGAAGAAGTACCTGACCCCAAGTGGTCAGCCGGGTCTTTTTAGCCTATGGAGCGCACAAAGGAGGTCCTCATAGACCTCGGTAGCCCTAAGGGAAAGGTGGTGCGCATTGGCACCATGCTTTCCTCCAAATAGGAAAGCGCACTCGTCGGCTTCCTCTATGCCAACAGCGACATCTTTGCGTGGAAACCCTCGGACATGCCAGCCATTCTGAGGGAAGTCACTGAGCATGCCTTGAAGATCCACCTAGGCTTCAAGCCGATGAAGCAACGACCGCATTGCTTTAACGAGGGGAAATGCAGGACCATCAGTGAAGAGATCGCAAAGCTTTTGGCGGCTGGGTTCCTCAAGGAAGTGTACCACCCTAAGTGGTTAGCAAATCCCATTCTTGTATGAAAGAAGAGTGGGAAATGGAGGATGTGTGTTGACTACATGAGTCTCAACAAAGTGTGCCCAAAGGATCCGCTTCCTTTGCCATGCATAGACCAAATAGTCGACTCTACCTCAGGGTGTGAAACCCTTTCCTTCCTTGATGCGTACTCCGGGTACCATCAAATCACGATGAAAGAGACCAACCAGCTCATGACATCTTTCAGCACCCCCTTCGGATCATTATGCTACATGATAATACCATTCGGTCTGAAAAACGTTAGGGCTACATACCAATGTTGAATGCTCAAGTGTTTTGGAGACCTCATCGGGTGAACCATTGAGGCCTATGTTGACGACAGTGTGGTCAAGTCCAAATGGGCTGACCAGCTCATAGCCGACCTTGAGCAGACCTTCACAAAACTCCAACCAAATGGCATTAAGCTCAACCCCTAGAAGTGCATTTTTGAGGTCTCGAGGGGTATGCTGCTCGGTTTTATTGTCTCTGAGCATGGCATTGAAGCTAACCCAGAGAAGATCTCAGCCATCACAAGGATGGGCCCAATTTAGAACAAGAAGGGGGTACAACAAGTTACAGGGTGCCTCGTCACGCTCAGCCACTTCATCTCACACCTTAGCAAACAAGGTCTCCCCCTTTATCGACTTCTAAAGAAGGCTGACCACTTTGAATGGACATCCAAGGCCCAAGAGGCACTTGACATGGTCAAGCGGCTTCCAACGAAGGCCCTAATCCTAGTTCCTCCGACCGATGGAGAACCCCTTCTACTCTACATTATGGTCACCACGCAAGTGGTTAGTGCTGCCCTAGTAGTGGATTGAGAAGAAGAGGGGCACACCCTCAAAGTACAATGCCCTATGTACTTCATTAGTGAGGTCCTATCCGATTCTAAGACCTGCTACCTCCAAATCTAGAAGCTCCTGTACGTCATCCTCATCGCCAAGAGGAAGCTATGCCACTACTTCGAGTCACATTCGATGATAGTCATGACATCCTTCCCACTCGGTGAGGTCGTCCAAAATCAAGATGCCATAAGAAGAATCATGAAGTGGGCACTCAAGCTGATGTATTAGGGCATTACGTATGCCTCCCGGACGGCCATCAAGTCCTAGGTGTTGGCTGATTTCATCACAAAATGGACCAGGGTCCAAATGCCACCAGTAGTCGTTGACCAAGAGTACTAGATGATGTACTTTGATGGATCGCTGATGAGGAAAGGCGCCGGCGTGGGTTGGTCTTCATTTCGCCCCTTGTTGTACGCATGGGGTACATGGTTCACCTCCATTTCCCCTCCTCCAACAATGTGGCTGAATATAAGGTGCTCATCAATGGCATGCGCATCACCATCGAGTTGGGCATCCATGGTTTGCCTCCATTTCCCCTCCTACAACAATATGGCTAAATATAAGGCGCTCATCAACGGCCTACGCATCACCATCGAGTTGGGCATCCGATGCCTCGACGTTCGGGGTGGCTCCTAGCTGGTCGTCAACCAAGTCATGAAGGAGTCAAGCTACCATGATGCTAAGATGGCTACATATTGTCAAAAAGTCTGCCAGCTAGAGGACAAATTCAATGGCCTC
This sequence comes from Miscanthus floridulus, assembly GCF_019320115.1. NCBI lineage: Eukaryota > Viridiplantae > Streptophyta > Magnoliopsida > Poales > Poaceae > Miscanthus > Miscanthus floridulus. Next base: position 116,191,796 of record NC_089582.1, read on the forward strand.
GAGCTCAACCACATTTTGAGGCATCTCAATGAGGTGGCCGATGCATTGGCGAAAGCAGCATCTAGCCGAGAGCCGGTGCCAATGGGCATCTTTGCCAGCGATTAGCATAAGCCCTTGGTTAGCTACGAGGGGCTAGAACAAGCCAGTGATGGGCCACCTACCTAGGGCTCAGGGCTAACTAGCTATTAGCTCCATCCAACCCTAAAGTCATGGAGCTCGAAGAGGACCTAGCGACTGAGCCTGACCCTCTGGTTGACTGGAGGACGCTCTACCTCGACTACCTCCTCTGTGAGGCATTGTCGATGGACAAGACAGAGGCTTAATGACTCGCACATCACTCCAAGTCCTTCATCCTTATTGAAGGCAAACTCTACAAGTGAAGCCACATCGAGATCCTATAGCGTTGCATCCCCATCAAACAAGGGAAGCGTTTGTTGAGCGATATCCACGGTGGGGTCTATGGTCACCATGTCGTGCCTAGGACCCTAGTCAGAAATGTGTTCTAATAAGGTTTCTACTGGCTGACCACAGTAGCCGATGCCGAGCTAGTGGTGCGCACCTATGAAGGGTGTCGGTACTATGCTCTGAAGACTCACGTATCGGCCCAAGCGCTCCAGACAATCCCCAACACGTGGCCATTTGTGGTCTGGGGGCTCGATCTGGTTGGACATCTCAAAAGAGTGCCTAGGGGCTACACCTACTTGCTTGTCACCGTAGACAAGTTTACAAACTAGATAGAGGCTCGACTGATCTCCACGATCAAGTCCAAACAAGCCATGATGTTCTTCCTCAACATCATCCATCGCTTTGGAGTCCCAAACTCCATCATCACGGACAATGGCACATAGTTTATCAGAAAGAAGTACCTCCGATTCTATGATGAGTACCACATTTGGGTTGATTGGGCCACTGTAGCACACCCCCGCATGAATGAATAGGTCAAGCACGCAAACTGCATGGTCCTACAGGGCCTCAAGCATAGGATCTTTAACCAGTTGAACAAGTTTGGTGGATGATGGGTCACTAAGCTCCCCATGGTGCTTTGGAGCCTAAGGATGACCCCAACCAAGCCACTAGCTACATGCCATTCTTCATGGTCTATGGTTCTGAAACTATCCTCCTGACTGACCTCGATAATGGAGCGCCAAGGATTAGGGTGTACAATGAATAGGGAGCCAAGGCATCCCTCGAAGATGCCATGGACTAGCTGGATGAAGCATGTGATGTTGCCCTCCTCTGCTCGGCCAAGTACCAACAGGCATTGCGATGGTACCATAGCCATCGAGTGTGGGGTCAGGCCTTCAATGTTGGAGACATGGTCCTTTGCCTTGTCTAGAGTAGCAAGGACCGCCATAAGCTCCCCTGCCATGGGAGGGACCGTATATCATTGCAGAGGTGCTCCAACCAGGCACCTAAAAGCTTAAGATGATCGACGGCGAGGTCTTCACCAATGCCTAGAACATCGAGCAGCTACGTCGCTTTTACCCTTAATAAACACATACTTTCTCTTATCAGTTTTGATATCAAAATCCCCGACCTTTAGTGACACCTGACCCCAGCCATGGCGGGTGGTCGAGCCTCACTTGGGGGCTAATAAGAGCATGCATATCTGAAAGATAGTCTTTATGTCTGACCCTTTCTCATGATTAAGACCCAAAAGCAAAGTTTGCGGAAGTAAACACTGAGTAAAACTGGTCGGACTATAAAAAACCCATGCCTTGGTGGCTACAGCGTCTTTGCTCACCAGCATAATTAGAGTTTTTTTTCTGCACCCTGGACTCTTTGGCCTTAGCCATGGAAAGCGTCGGTATGCGTTTAAGAGTTTGTTCACCTAGTAAACATTCTCTGTGCCCAACCCCCTTTCACATTAAGACCTAAGAGCTAGGGTTGTGGGAACAAACTCTGAGTATAACTGGTCAGACTACAAGAAACCTATGCCTTGATGGCTATGGCACCTTTGCTCACTAGCATGATCAGAATTTGCTTGCCTGCACCCTGAGTTTTATGAACTTAATGACGGAAAGGGTCAGAATGCACTAACCTTTTTATACAAAAAGGGGAGAAGGGCTGAAAAGTTGTTTTACTATAACAAAATTAAAGAGCATGTCCACTTAGTACAAGTTCGTCGCCTAGCTTATCTGCCTAACTAAGTTTTTGGGTGGTATGTTCTAAACCCATATCTCCATAGGTAAGTCTTGTCCTAGTGGGTAACACAAGTCAATTGGATGGCTTGGCCATTGTCAAGAAATAGGAAGGGGGCAAAAGGATGCCCCACGTGGGTTATGCCGACCCCATCACGAACGACAGACCTAGATTCCACTCGATCATGTTCGGTAAGAGCTACCCGAACCCATCACTCATACCATCAAGGTAAATCATGTACCCAAGTCGATCGAATGGCTCAAAGCTACTGCTGAGAGATGGGTCACCATTGCTTTACGCGCATCAATTTCACTAGCGAGCTCCCGACCCTAGCAATGGTAGGGGATCGAGCATCACTCGGGGGTCGGTAGGAGTGTCTATGTGGTAGACATTCTCTATGTCTGACACCTCCTCACATTAAAGAACTGGAGGTTGCATGTGCGGAGACAAGTACTGAGTAAAATTGGTCAGACTATGAGAAACCTACACCCCGATGGCTACGATGTCTTTACTCACCAGCGTGATCAGAGTCTTTGTCCCCGCACCCCAAGCTTTAGCCTCCACCTTCTCGGGAAGGGTTTGGAGGGGCCCACCTATGGAATCTCCATCGAGGAGAGGCCAGCAGGTCACCCAGGTCGATTTTATAGCTCAAGCCGCTGTCGAGAGACAGATAGGGAGTCGTGGGATGCCGCATGTAGGTTACACCAGCTCCATCATCAACGTCGGACCTAGACCCCACACGGACATATCCGGTAAGAGCTCCCTGAACCCATCACTCGAGCCATCAAGGTAACTTTACCGACCCCCACTTTTTCCTTTCCATCACGTGATCATTCATTCATCCATTCTCATGCATGCATTCATACATTCATTCATTCATCCATCCATTCATCCATATATTCATCCCAAACATCCAAGCAGAGCATATGCAATTGCTGCATCATAACACTTCATGTCGCGTCATGAAGCGGTAGTCATCTCATTTGATATGAGCAGCGACTGACCGAGGTTCGAAGGTCGACCCACAAAGGGCTCAAGGCTGCCTTGTGTCAAACAGAGCTAGGAGAGAAAAACCAAGATGAACCCCAGTGGCCTTGCCTGACCCCACTTAGAAGTAGATAGGGACATCTCAAACTTTCTCATTCAATTCTAACCTCAAGCCAAGCCTATAGAATCTCCACCAAAGAGAGGCCAATGGGCCACCCAAGCCTATCGAATGGCTCGGGCATCTATTGGGAGGCAGGTTAAGGAGTAGTGGAATGCCATATGAAGGCTCTGTCGACCCCGTTAGTGGATGACGGACCTAGATTCCACTGGAACATGCCCATTAGTGAGCTCACCGAGGGCGACACTCGAGCGATCGAGGCAAGTGTCGTTAGCTCAGCCCTTTTGGTTGTGGAAACTGAGGATGGGGTGACACATGAAACATGGCCAACCCCTATTGAGCCCCACAGGGCTCAGGGGCTCGAGCCACCCAACCCAAAATCAGGAGAATGGGTTGAAAGGTCAGCCCATGAAGGGCCCGAGGCCGCCTCGCATCAAACAAGAGCTAGGGAAGAAAATACAGATGAGCCCTAGCGGCCTTCGCCCAACCCACCTAGAAGCAGATAGGGTCATCTCAACATTCTTGTTTGATCCTAACCTCTAGCCGAGCACACATAATCCCTATTGAGGGGGCATCTACTGGAAGGCGGGTTAAGGAACAGTGGAATGCCATATGAGGGTGTTGCCTACCCCATCATGAACGACGGACCTTAATTCTACTCGAACATGCCCGTTAGCGAGCCCACCAAGTGCGTCACTTGAGAAATTAAGGCAAGTGACGTTAGCTCCACCCCTCTGGTTGCGGAAACCATGGACGGGCGATAATCACAAAGACGAACTAACTCTCGACCAAACCCCTACTATGCGCGGGGGCTTGAGGAAAGTTGCTGTAACACCCTGGGTGTTTAAATATTAAAAACATGACATGTCATCATATGCATTGCAAGGCATTTGGTCAAATTGCAAACTTTGATATGCATTCACTAAAACAAGTTTACATTTGTGTTATGAGTGTTGAATTGAATTGTTTGAATCACGTCAAAATTTGGTTTGGATTTGAATTTTCCAGAAAACCCTGATTTTCAGTATTTAAACCCTACCCTGAAAATCCATTTCAAAATCTAAGCACATTTTGGGGTTGAGCCCAAAAGCAAAAGTGTAGAGCTTGACAAGTTATACAAAGTTTGTTTTTGGAGTTTTCAAGTTGTTTAGAAAATTTTGGAGTAATTCGAAAAGGCGTAATTTGTTAAATTTCCCTATTCGAATTCAAAAGTTCATTTCAAAATCTAGACTGAATTAGGGGTTAGTTATAAAAGCAAAGTTGTAGAACTTTTGATTTTGAACAACTTTTGTTTTTGGAGATTTTTGAGTTGTTATGAAAATTTGAGAGTAATTTGTGAATTTTGGCGGATGGCAAACTTGTAAATACTGTGAACAGTGTTCACCGTCGTAGCTACACCACCGGCGACCTTCGGTTCGTTTCTAGCCGCGTGCGTGGACGTCCTCGGCTTCATGCTAGCGTGGAGAAGTCTCCTACGTGGCTTCCTTGTGCTTCTGAGCCGCTCTATTTAGCCCTGGCCGTCGCCGTTTGCCCCCGCTCCTTTCCTCTGTTTCCACCGCCGCCGTTACCATAGCTCCGTTGAGCTTTTGTCATCGAACTAGCGCCCACACCATAGCAGCAAAGCATGTCCCAGCTCCGCTAGTTCCTTGTGTGTCCAGCAAACCATTCCTTGTGGCTTGTCTTCACCGGAAACTCGTGGTGCGCGCTCTTCTTCCTCGTGGCCGGTAGCATCCCCGTCGCGAGCGCTTCACCATGGCCAGAGCTCCACGGTGCACCTCTGCCCCTGCTGAGTCTTGCTTCAGCTTCGCCACGATGTTGTGGTACTCCATGACCCATTGATTTCTCATTTTGACCACCATAGCCACTGGAGCATCGCCACCGATGACGATCTGCTCCGTCGTGCTTGCTCGGAACATCGACCTACCTCTCCGTTGCTCCTCTGACCTTGTGCTCTACTCTGTCGTGTTTGGGGTGAGCTGCCAATGCTTCCTGGGCCATCTGTTTAAGCTTTACAGGTCTCATGTTGCCAGCATAGCATAGCCGCACCATCATGGCCACCATGGCCGGCGTAGTGCTCGGTCCAGTCCGTAGCTAGTCCAGTTTGTGCCCTAGAATGATGCGCCTAGTCGAGGAGAGTGTTTTGGTGCTTTGGCCGTCGCCGTTGGCCTCGCCATCGACGAGATATCACCGGTCAGCGCCGTCGTTGCCATGGTCAGCGCACGAGGTTAGGGATGACAGGTGGGGTCGGGTTGTCAGCGACTCAACGTTCAAATGGAATTTTTCTATTTTCAGATTTGAATGAATAGTGATGTAATTTGTTATTTTTGTATAGATTTATTTAGAGCTCCAAAAATTATGAAATTTTTGTGTGACTTCTCTGCGATGTATAGTATTTAAGAAAAATATGAAATAATGTTTTTCAGTACTTTTTGAATGTGATAAAAATTGCTCAATTTATTAATAAATGGATTTCCATGATTTTTCTAGGCTTATTTAATTGTCCAAAAATTATGAAATTTGTTTTGCCACTTACTTATCATGTAATAAACATATATTAAAATTTTGAGCTCAATTAGAATAAGTTGATTTATTTCATAATTTTGAATTAAATAATTAATTCATAAAAGCAAATAGTAACCTTTAATGATTTAGGTTTTGTTTGAAATTTTGATTAAGTGATGACCTTGGGTCATTTGTTGATAATGATCCTTGGCAATTGATGTATGTGCTATGAAAAAGATTTAGTTTGTTTGACTTGCAACTGTACCGCGAAGGAAAGTTGTATTCAAATTGTTAATTTTTGCATCCATCATCGAGCATCACGTTTCGTATTCCACATCATGTTAAAAATGGCATTGTTATTACATGTAGTGAACGAAGGTTAATCCGTCTGTTGAGGTCGGATCGAATACTTGTGAAATGTCGCAGGAATCGGACTTTTTCGTCAACGAAGGCAAGCCCCAGATGCATACAACCCTACCTTGTATTTTACAAATTGATTTCGCTTTTGCTTCTCTTTACTGCATTAAGTGATTTGAAGTCAAGTGAAAAACAAATTGGTGCATTACCAACCTTGTTATTCCATATTTACCATATTACCAGTTTTAAATTCGTATATGCCTAGTTTTACTTAGCTATGCTTAGAACGCTAAAAGTCGGGTGATTACCTATCACCTGCGAACTTTAAATGGAATTTTGTTTAACTTATGTTATCATGTGATTTGGGAATGTGGAGTAATAAATCTAGACCGGGCGGACTCGGTGCGTGTGAGCCATAAGACATGGAGGTCTTGTGAGCGGGTTCTTTCCGCCTGTGTCGATTAAGGCACGTCCGTTGTTGAATTGCATGAGGTGAGAATTTGTAGTACTAACCACATACTCCGGTAAGCCTTTACTCGGCTATTCTATTATGAGAATGGCTACTCGCGCACTGGGAGTGGAGAGATGGCGGGAATAGCGTGTACCCACGTGGCAATGGGCTGGATTGATGGAGTACTGTATTCTCGGGTGGCGCGGACCCGTTCTTATTTTAGAGAATCCGAGGGTAGGTTGGTATATGGAGGTCAGGGACCTGCATATGTCATGTGGTCTAGAATTCCTAGCTAGGTTTAATCGGTTCGAATCATCGTTGCTCCTCGGTTATGGAGACTCAACTCACTGTTCATTATCGTAGATTAATAACTGAACTCGAATAAGGCTTGTGACAGTATTGGATATGAAGTTTCATGATCTCAACACGGATCGTGTCAGCTTTGTATATGATTTTATGAAGTTTTCTATATAAAGAATTTTGTTAAAGAGCTTTTACGCAAAAGAACTTTGATTATTGTTAAAGCTATACCTTGAATCTCTGAGCCAGCATCCCTAAGTTTATCAGTTAATATTTCGGATAAGTCTTGCTGAGTACTTTTATACTCAGGGTTCATTGACCCTTATTGTAGGTGAGCCTCATGAGCAGATCTATTTTGGATCGTGCTGCATGATGGTTGTTCCTTGTGATGACGATGAGAAGTAAATGTGTGGCCCTTGGGCAGGGCAGTTTCATTGTGCGTTTTGTATTATATTATAATGCCACTCCACTATTTCATTTTGTAATAAACATCGAACTTAGTTGTGAGGTTTGAAACTACTATTTTGTAAATTATGTTATTTTAAGACTTTCGCTATTTTTACCCTGATATTGATACTTGAATAAATGTTGTAATACTGCAATGACTCTGTAATGTGATCCTGCTTGAAAATCGTGGATGATTTGGGGTTCCCCGAGGACACCCAACAGACTTCTTAAGTTACCAAGAACATATGCATAGTTGTCAAAGGTCGTTGGACAGTGACAAGTGCATGTGGGTCCTATAATTTAGGAGGTTCTACCACAGTTGGACTCGCAAGGAGACCAAACACGCGATTGTAGAATGTTAGCTCATATCCTAGGGAGGGGGTACATGCAAAAATAAGAGACGCTTTCTCCTACTAGTTTCGCTATCCTCTCCTTGATCTTCAGTGACACCCGACCCCAACAACGGCAAGGGGTTGGGTCTCACTCGGGGGGCTAATAAGGGCATATATACAACCTTTCTGCAATGGTCGCCACACCTGACCCCTTCCTCATGCTAAAAAACCTAGTGGCAAGGTTCACAGAAACAAATGATTGAGCATGCCTGGTCAAACCACAAGAAACCAATGCCCCAGCGGCTATGGCACTCTTGCTTACCAACATGATCAAAGTTTCCTTCCTACACCTTGGGCCCTATGGTCTTAGCAAACGGAAGGGTCGGAACACATGAAGCCCTTTTCACACATAAAAAGGGAGGAAAAACAAACTCGGTCAAACAAAACAAAATGATAAATTTGTTTGATAGTACAAAAGGGTTAGAGCTTGTCCACTTCTTACATGAATGATTACCTGACCTATCTGACTAACTAACCCCTTTGGGGGAGAACTATGCTCTCTATCTTGTCCACTAGGTCCTACGAAAGGGGAGCCACTGCCGTCTCCATCTCCTCTAGCTTGTGGGCTTCATAGCCAGGCGCGAAGCCAAGGCTCATCGTCTCTAGGTCGATGTTGTCCCTATAATGAGAATGAGCAATCATGAAGGACTAGTTGACCCTAATGCAAAGGGCGTTCCTCTCGAGCTAGTGCACCCGTGCCGTGATCTCGATGGCATGGGCCACGAGTGAACTGGTCCCCTCCGAGCACACCACCTCTAGGTCATCGCAGACCACTCCGAGGGCAGCGCTTAGGATACCGAGCTTGTCACTCTCTGCCTAAAGGTTCCTCCTCGCCTCGATGAGGTCTATGGCTAGCCTGGCAGAGGCGCCCTTGGCCTATAGCCTATGGGTCATCACGATTCCAAGCTCAGCCAGGAGGGAGCTGACCTTCTACTGTGCGTCGCCCCACTCTCAGAGGGCCTGGTCGCACTCCTCATAGGCCACACCATGCTCCGAGTGGAGCCTCTCTATGGTTTGGAGTAGCTCGACCTGCTCCTTATGCAGCTGGGTGAACACCGTGGCATCTAGACTCGCCCTCTTCTCCAAGGCCACGAGCTTCTCCTCAGCTCCCAGCTTTAGCTCCCGCTCCTTCTCAACCCTAGCCAGAAGGTCAAGGATCCATCAGCGGGTCTCGACGTCCTCCTAGAGTAGCTCATCCCACTCCCTGCTAACCTTAGTGGCCTCCTCATTGTCCTTTCGTGATCTCACCGATAGGACCTCGAACACCCTCTCGGCCTTGTCCACATGCCGACAGGCCTTGGCCACACGCGATCGGAGACTGTCCGCCTTCTCGGCAAGGGGAGTCAGCTTGACCACCCTCTACTGGGTGGCAATAAACTAGATGGTCACCTCCCTACGCAGTCACACTTCCTCGATGAGGTGGTCCTAGTTCTCCTTCTGCTCATGAAGGGACTGAGATTTCCCCCAGCTGCGATCGATAAGGGACTGAAAGGAGATGATGGTTAGAACACAAAAAATACATAAGGAAAGAAGAGGGCGAGAGGCAGGATGAAGCGAATACCTGGCCAGAGGGAATGATGATGTCGTGCAAGGCACCCTTGGCGTGATCCAAGGCTTCTAGCATGGACATGATCCCCACATCGAGGTTCTCCTGTTCCATGCTCTCGGTGGCATTGTTGAGCATGAAGAGCGTCAATGTTGGCTCCTGCAGATTTGTCCACTAGAGCAGGGGCTCGCCCTGCACAGGCGAGTTGCTGCCTACCAACATTAGGGCTAGGGATGATTCCCCGTTGGTCCTCTCTACCACCACCATGATGTCTGGGGACCCCTCGGCCGCATCCCCATCCGTTCAGCCCACATTAGGCGTTGTCGCTTGGGCCGCTAGTGGCGCAGGTCGCGCCACTGACTCAGGCACTACCATGGTTGCATCTGGTTGTGGTTCACATACAAGACAATGAGAGGAGGAGGTCTAGCATGGGCGTCCAATTCATCTTTCTCATGGTGGAGACCTGGTCCAACTAAAGTTGGAGCCCATCTCGGGTTCTAGGACTAGTCTATCATAAAACTGGTCACACGGGCGTATCTAGGCTCCGTTTTCGATGATCCACATATGGATGGAAAGCTAATTTGATAAGAAAGCCAATGCAAGTGGTCTCATATCAAAATCCCTTTGGAATCAATAGGAATCGTCAAAACAAGTTAGTGTCTAGAATCTACCAGGGTGTTGTGACACCGTCTTTTGGTCCGTTGGACCGTGTATCGTGTTTAGGCCCATTAGGGGGCGTTTCTAGGGGGTGACGCCCGAGGCTCTATAATTAGCAGTCGTCGCTCTCTTTAGGGTTTGGGTTTTGTTTAGTTCTTGATTTCCTCATGAAACAGACATCATTTTGCTGCAACTATGCCGCCAAGGCTGCTTGCTGTGAACCAGGGCCCCAGTTTTTGATCTTGTTCGCCTATGGTGATTAGTCCTTTTGAATAAAGACTTGAACTCCTTCTTGTTTTCATAAGGATCATATTTATTTGCAATTCAGATTGCATTCATCCTGTTCTTGCTTGTGTTCTTGATTCGCTTGTAGGAAAGCTTTCTCGGTGAGGTCAATCGCGTTCGCGTGGTTGATAACCAATGGAGCAGTGGTGTAACGGTTGCGGAGGTCTGAATCAGTCTTGGTTCAAAGCCTAGATCATGAATGTTGAGTCTCCACCAATTGACGTTATCATACTAACCAGAAGATCGGGCCTTGTCTACATCAAGTGGTATCAGAGACCTTGTTGCCTGTTAGGTATAATTTTGTTTTCCTCATTAGATTGTTACTGTTTTTGCATTACCTATAGTCCACAAAAAGCCAAAAAAAAAATATACCACCATATATTCCTTGTCCTGTAGCCTCATTGTGCCATGCAATTTTGTCTCTGCTTCACATTGTTGAGTTTGTGTCCTAGGGCATCTATCCATAGCTGTCGCAATAACTTTTGTGCGTATTGTTCCTGTTTTGTCCTCTAATTCGGAGTCGGTTCTTAAAACTAGTCTAGTTTTCGCATACAAACTCGGATTTCGACATTCCGTATATCAAAATCAATTAGAAATTTTTTTTTGGATCCATCTGTTCCCACTTTGTTGGGTTCAAAAAATTTTATTTTGGCCAAAAATTGGTCACAAGATCCTCTTTTCACGATCACAAGCTTTTTGTCAAGTTTGAGCACGTTTTCTAAATTTTCCACAGGCCATGTCTTTTACTTGTTTAAGCTCATATTTTCTGTGGTTACTTCTTCTGTGCTCCTAAGTGAAGAAAAAATATCAAAAAATAAAAAGAAAAAGTCAAAGAATCCCAAAAAAACAACGACAGCCAAAAAATAAAGAAAAAAGAGGGGCAAAAGTGGAACAATATCTAGAGGAGCACATAGAGAGCGCCATTTGAGTTGTGTTTGCGTTTGCTGATTTCTACCATGTTCCTAATCATATTCCTGCTGTTCACATCACTTGATACATTTGGTACTTGGAACATTAATAGGCCAGCAACTAAGACAAGTACTCAGGATATTTATTCAGCTTTGTTATTCAATTGCGAATATTGCTATTCCTTGCTACTATATTGTGCATGTCCAAGCTCCATATTCTTCTAACCAAGTACAGGTTCACCTTGCAACTGTTACACTCAAGCTACAATGGTATCACAGTCACCGACCGATTGCACCACCTGTTGCTTTAGTAAGAACACTTGTAAAACCATGGTAAGACGCTTGAGAGTTGGGTGCCTTATTTTTCCTTATCCATAACCTAAGTAGTTGGTAGGGATAATACTATTTGTGTTGTCTTCTCCTTTCTACTAACCATGTCAGGAAAAGCTAGAGGCAGCGACAAAGGAAACGGGGACACACCTATAGATTTTAATGACTGTGTTTTCAAGAATGAGCTTCGTGTCATTCTTGATGACAAGTTCAATGAGACACTTCAACAAATCACCAACTTGGCCAAGAGGATTGAAGATGTTGAACTACGACATCCTAAACCACATCCTAAAGATGACGATGATGATGATCTCTCTAAGGAGGATGATAGCGACGCGGAGGCTAAAGCCAAAGCTCGATGACGTGCTGAGGATGCACGTAACCGTAATCGGTTGAACTTTAACCGACACGATATGGGAGGTAATAATGATCCTTTCTCTAAAACCAAGTTTATGATACCTCCTTTTTCTTGTTCTATTGATCCTAAAGCATATTTAGATTGGGAGATGGTTGTAGATAAAAAATTTAGCTCCCATCAAGTACCTGAAGAATATAGAGTTAGACTTGCTACTAGTGAGTTCACTAGTTTTGCTCTTTTCTAGTGGAATGATATTTGCAATAATGTTAATGCTAATGCTAATGCTCAAATACCTCAAACTTGGATTGTACTTAAATGATGAATGAAATTAAGATTTGTTCCTCCATACTATCAGTGTGATCTATGATTAAAACTGTAACGTTTAAATCAAGGTAGTAAGACTATTGAGGAATATTATTAGGAGCTTTTAATTGGTCTAGCACATTATAACATACAGGAGGATGAAATGGATAAGTGTTCTAGATTTTTTTGGAGGTTTGCATCGTGAAATATAGGATGTTCTTGACTATAAAGAATGGACTAGATTTTCCCAATTATATCATTATGCTCTTAAAGTTGAAAGGGAAGTATAGGGATGACAACCTAGGTGTTCCATGACTTTGTCCACTCCTTCATGTCCAACCGAGGTGAGTAAATTTTCTAATGTCTAGACACCACTAGCGCCTGTAAAGAAGAGTTCTCCAATCACACCTTCTTCCAGCGGATCTGCTACACCTTCCTCTAGCAGCTCTTCTAAAGTTGTTTGCCACCGCTACAAGGGCATAGGACATATTGCTACTGATGATGGTGGGTATGCTAGTGCTAGTGATGAAGAGAATGAATTTGCACTTGCAACTGATCTTTATGCAGATAAATATGTGGATAGTGTTGAAGATCCTGATGTTGCTGAAGATCCTGATGAGATAATTGATAGTGTGGCATGCACTGCAAACTACAAATCAATCCTTGTTCAGCATGTTTTGAGTACAATAGTTAAGCCAGTAGACAAGCTACAATGCCATAATTTGTTTCAAATGGTTCTCATTGTTAATAATTTCCGTGTTTGTGCTATAATTGATGGAGGGAGCAGCAATAACTTGGTAAGTTCTGAGCTTGTCAAGACCCTTGGTTTATCTATATGTGCTCTTCCACATTCATATCATATTCAGTGGTTCAACAATAGTGGTAAGGCAAAGGTAGCACAATCTGCTTATGTGCATTTTTGTATCGGATCATACCATGATTATGCTGATTTTGATGTCATGCCTATGCAAGCTTGTTCACTTTTGTTAGGCCACCCTTGGCAATATGATAATAATGTTGTACATCATGGTAGGCAAAATAGATATACTTTTATGTTTAAAGGAAAGACCATTGCTTTACGTTCTTTAACTCCTGGTGAAATTGTGCAATATGAAAAGAAACTTGCTGAAAAGAAAAAGAAAGGCCATGATAAAGACTTTAGCAAACCAGCAAATGAACCATCAAGTAACATGATATAAGTTTTATTTGCTCTTAAATCTGCTCTTGCTGATCATGATGAACCATGTTATGCTTTAACTTGTACATCGTCTATATGTCCACTTGATCCTACTTCTAGTGCTATGCCTCTTGTTGGTACTAAACTTTTGTAGGAGAAGGAGGATGAATTCCCAATAGGGAGGCCACCATGGCAGCCGCCTTTGTGAAGGATTGGGCGCTAAGATGAACATCTTCTTCTAGAGCCATCGTTGCTGTCATCCAATAGAGGAGACGATCTACTTCAGTCGAGGATGACTTCAATTCAAGAAAGGGAGGATGATGAGGACATCACTACTTCATCGTATACAAGACAAGGGGAGGAGTAGGTCTAGCATAGGTAGCCAATTCATCTTTCTCATAGTGGAGGCCTGGTCCAACTGAAGTTTGAGCCCATCTCGGGTTCCAGGACCAGTTTGTCATAAAACTAGTCACATAGGCACATTTGGGCTCTGCTTTCAATGAACCACATATGGATGGAAAGCTAATTTGATAAAGAAGCCAATGCAAGTGGTCTCACATCAAAAGCCTTTCGAAATCAATGGGAATTGTCAAAACAAGTTAGCGTCCAGAATCTGTCAGGGTGCTGTGATACCGTCTTTATCTCCGTTGGACCATGTATCGTGTTTCGGCCCATTAGTCGGTGTGTCCAGGGGGTGATGCCCAAGACTCTATAATTAGCAGCCATCCCTCTCCTTAGGGTTTGGGTTTTGTTTAGTTCTTGATTTCCTCGTGAAACAGACATCGTTTTGCTACAACTGTGTCGCCAAGGCTGCTTGCTGTGAACTAGGGCCCCAGTTCTTGATCTTGTTCGCCTGTGGCGATTAGTCCTTTCAAATAAAGACTTGAACTCCTTCTTGTTTTCATAAGCCTCATATTTATTTGCAATTTTAGATTGCATTTATCCCGTTCTTGCTTGTGTTCTCGATTCACTTGCAGGAAAGCCTTATCGACGAGGTCAATCGCGTTCATGTGGTTGATAACCAATGGAGCAGTGGTGTAACAGTTGCGGGGGTCCAAATCAATCTTGGTTCGAAGCCTAGATCATGAACATCGAGTCTCCACCAATCGAAGCTATCATACTTATCGGAAGATCAGGCCTTGTCTACATCACGCCACCACCTCCGCTTGTGTCAGTAGGGTCTTGACCGGCTATGTCACACCCGCCACGGTCAGCGCCACGAGCACGGTCAGCAGCCCCATCTATCCCATCATTAGTAGCGGTATCGCCTCCATTGCTGGCTACTCTACGACCTCTAAAGGCATCCCTTGAGACCTCGCACCCGCTTGTCCCACCGAGGGCAAGGGTGCCACCATGGGCAGCGCTTGACCGGCCAGCAACGCAGTCACATCGACACCGCTCCCACCCAAAATGGGTGCGATGCCAGTCGATAGTTGCCACCTCGTTTAAAGGGCAATGCTCTTCTTTGGCGCCAGTGCCAAAGGATTACGCCACCCTATGATGCTGCAAGAAACAAAAAACATAAGTCACAATGAAATCCAATGAAAATAGGGAAAATAGAGGAGCTAATGAGTCACCTCGGTGCTATCGGGCGACAGATACATTTGGGGGGGTGAACCCCTAGACCACTACTCCACCTCATTAGGGCAAGGCCATTTCAAGACCACCCCCTGCTCCTAGGTAGAGGGGCTCGCTCCCCTTGGATCTTGGGGCATGACGGTGGATCCACCTGCTTTCGCTGGCACCTCGAGCGTGGTGGCAGATCTGCCCACCCCTATTAGCTCCTAGGGTAGGCCGATGGTCTAGCCCATCTTCGCCAGCTCCCTAGACATGCCATCCTCTCTGTGAAACAGGAAGGGTCCCAACTCCTGTAAGGATGGGCCAATACCTATCAGCACATCCTTGCTCTCTAGGTCATCCCACTCTATGTCATCGACTACCTTATCATCGTCTTCCACATCATCATCGTCGCCGCTATCAGGGTCTTCCCCTTGCTCCCATGCATATAACTTCTGCTGCCTCTTTTTTCTCTTATCCTCCTTCGCCTTCCTTAGTTGCTCGCCATGGCGCGATTCACCACACTCACGGACGAATCCCTTGGCAACAGAGCCGGGTGATCCATGAGGATAAGGTCCCTTAGCTGGTCCCACCCCTCTCAATGTTAGTATCAATTGAAGATGAGACATGAGGAGGGGAAACTTATGAAGACGACATGGCCTGGTTTTGACCACATCGAAGGATGTCCTAGCACCGGGTATACGAAATCGAGGGGGCACCCACGTTGTCCCACAGAGGCTCCATCACCTCCTTAATGCGATGTGTGACCTTAGAGTGGGAGAGCACTCCCTCAGCAAGCATCATCCCGTTGAATGACTCCTCGGGTGCCATCGCATACAGCAAGAGCATGCGCCTCATCAATGGCACCACTCTCCTCATGTGGTAGGCCCTGATGATGCCTGACCCCTTTAGGTCGCTCTCCTTTAGGATGCGGATGGCGGCAAGGTGGTCCCAGATCTTCTTCTTGTCCTTCTCTGGGACACCCCACTTTCTCCATGACTCCAGGGCCTCTTTGATTAGGCACCTAGTGAACCCTGGTAGGGGTGCGACGGTGGTAGCCTTGAGATATAACCACTGTGAATGCCACCCCTTATTGGAGGTTGACAGCCGCATCGACGGGTACTCGCCGACCTGGTTGTTCCGAAGGTGGATGCCGGCGTATCCCATTGGCATATGTAGCTCCTGCCTACCGCTCTTCTCCCTCTTCTTCTAGAGGGTGATGGTGAAGAAGTGCCTCCATAGATCAAAGTGGGGACTGATCTCTAGAAATCCCTTGCATAGGGTGACAAACACCGCCATATCTTGGATCCCATTAGGATTGAGGTATTGTAGCTCGATTTTGTAGTAGTGTAGCAGCCCCTAGAGAAATCTATGGTCGGGGGTCACGAACCCACACTCATGGAAGTAGGTGAACGACACCACATAGCCATTGGGCGGCGATGGCATATCGTCCTTGCCGGGCAGCAGCCACTCCTTGGCTGAGGTCCAGGCTCAAAGAAGACCATGATGGACGAGACCTTCCATGTGCTGGAAGGTAATGTTGGAGCGACACCATGGATCCATTAGAGGTGGGGATGGTTGGATGTGGGCTCGAATGCGGTAGGGATGTGGAGATAGGGAACCCTAGGTGATTGGTGGCGGCAGTCATGGCTTTGGAGGCAAGGATGCAAGGTATCAAACCCTAGGGGTGAACCCTTTGGTTTTATAAGGGCGACGGATGCGAGGAAACCAACCATCTGCCTAAATCTCCATGCCTACCACAATCTACCACAACATCCCACTGTCAGAAGTACGCATGCAATCTCTATCCATTCCCTTAGAAAGCTCGTTAGATGTTTCGTGTTTCTAGATGGGCCATGACTCATCACAAGTAAGAAGGATATGGACCAAAAAAACCTCCATAGCTCGCCTAGCCCTAGGAGTTCGAAGGATTGGCACATCGATGGTTTCAACAACTACTCCGGGCACCCTTAGAATAAGGGATAGAAAGGGATGGGCCCGCAAGTGGCCAGTACCTAGGCGCATGAGCGCCACAGGTATCTCAGCTCATGTTTGAGTCTCGGCCAGTTACGATCCATGGTTTTTCCTCGAAGAAAGGCACTTAGCCCTTGGGACCGGTCGAATAGACCTGAGAACTATATGGATCGACTGCTAAGATTCTAGAGTCGATCACCAAGCTGACCCTAGATAGATCCCCACAAACAGGATGCCGGGACATAGTCGAACTAGCCAGCAAACAAACCACCAAGTCTCATGGCCATACCCACAAAGGGTCAGACCTCGACAAGAGGGA
Organism: Miscanthus floridulus; assembly: GCF_019320115.1. Taxonomy (NCBI): domain Eukaryota; kingdom Viridiplantae; phylum Streptophyta; class Magnoliopsida; order Poales; family Poaceae; genus Miscanthus; species Miscanthus floridulus. The sequence goes on from NC_089582.1 coordinate 116,208,906, forward strand.
ATCACCGTCCCTAAGACATGCCATGGGCAACAAAAAGAAGGCCAGGGCCCTCAAGAGTCCTCCCTTTTAGAAAAAACTCTAAAGGATTATTCTACTCCTCCGTAGGCTTAGGGGCTACTGTTGGGGACCAATATTGGGGTACCTAAAGAGGAGAAGCTAATAACCATCAATGTTGATTCATCCGAGTTGTCAAGAGCATTACTACACCTCTTATTGACCCCTAGGTACGCAAGCTCCACCTCACCCGACCATTAAGGGTGGCTCCACCTTGCTCGACACCGAGGCCATGGGCTCCACCTTGTCCTACCCCCGAGGGTTGGCTCCGCCTTAGCTAGCACCGAGGCCATGGTCTCCACCTCAGACGACACCAAGGTCATGGGCTTCGCCTCATCTGACCATCAAGGACACGGGCTCTACCTTGTCTAACCACTGAGGCCACAAGCTCTACCTTAGCTGACCCCTGAGGGTTGGTTCCACCTTGTCCAACCCCTAAGGGTTGGCTCTGCCTTAGCTGACCCCCGAGGGTTGACTCCACCTCGTTCGACCCCCGAGGTTGGCTCCACCTTGGCTGACCCTTGAGGGTTGACTCTACCTCGTCCAACCCTCGAGGGTTGGCTCCACCTTGGCTAACCCCTGAGGGTTAGTTTCACTTCGCCCAGCCTCTTGGGGGGACTCTGCCTCACCTGACCCTAAGACCAGAGTCTTCATCTCGCTAGACGGAGACCCATACCACTGCCAACCACTCTAGGTCTAAGTGTATGGGCCTAGGTCAAAGCTCTAACACTAGAGAAGTGACTAGCACACCTTGATGTAACATGTGACCCATGACGGGCCATGCCTAGGAGCTCATGTTAGGAACAGCATCGGGCATACTAGTACTATTCTGCCTAACCCCATATGAACACTGATAGACATGGTAGTTCACCACAACAACTGCTAGCACGGGGTGGAGCGCCATGACCGGCAGACAACGCCTGCACATGGCTCTAGTGACAGATAGGGCCACAATGTGAAGCTATCCCTATTGACATCTATAGGGTCGGCAGGACCCACATAGAAGAGAAGAAGGACCCAGTGATCCTGGGGGACTTCTTTCTCCTTCTGATTCTCCTCTTCTCCCTCTACTGTAACCCCTACCTTCTCTTGGCCTATAAAAGGGAAATAGGGCATCCCATTAGGGGGCATCGCACATCGGACCAAATGAAACACATCCGCATCCGAGTTTGACTCAACTCGACTAGAATCAGAGCTCACCACAACACACCACTAGAGACTTGGGACTAGTCCCTCTCTCGACCGTTTATAACCTATACTATGAACTTTTAGTGCTGGTAACACGAGCAGCAGCAATGAACTGGACATAGGGATATTCTGCCTGAACCATTATAAACCTCGTGTCCTTTTAGCACACCATCCGGGCCAGACACGTAATAATACAAATTTACTTATTGGTGGCAACTCAAAACACCGACAGTAGTCTTCCTAGCCTTCAGCCAACTCCTATCTGGTCAAGAGGATGATTATCAAGAAGAAGGTGCCCGTAAGCCACTCTGGACAAGTCAACTTCACCGAGACTGAGGAGATTTTGTAGAATGAACCTGTGATGGCTGGTATGTTTACCATTGATTCCCACCCAGCCTATGTGTTATTTGATTCTAGTGCCTCACATTCATTCATGAGCATGAGGTTTACACCGAGGCATAATATATCTCTTATGGCTATTCCTATTGCTTATAGAATCAGTACTCTAGGTGCATAGTTGTGCATTAATACTCGGATAGACACAGTCAGATTAGTGCTAGCCAGTCACAATTACCGCCTCCAGTTCATGGTGCTGCCTGGGTAAGGCATAGATGCAATTCTAGACATGAACTGGTTGTGAGTTTATGGGGTAGTCTTGAACCTTAAGCCAAGAGTTGTTGAGTTATGGCTTCCTTCTTCTGAGGATAGGATGTCTCTTCTTATGCCCTTCGATCCAGCCTTACTAGTTGTTGCTCATGTTGAAGCTTCTCTTGATCTTACTTCTATTCCTGTGATCTATGAGTTTTCGGATGTCTTTCCTGAAGATCTACCTAGGTTGCCACTGGATAGGGACGTGGAGTTTACTATTGAGTTAGAACCTAGCACTGCTCCTATTTCATGATGTCCCTACCACATGGCTCCTAAAGAACTAGCAGAAATGAAGAAGCAATTAGAGGAATTGTTGGAAAAGGGATTCATCTGACCTAGCTCTACACCGTGGGGTTGCCCAGCCATTTTTGTGAAAAAGAATGATGGTACTCTTCGGATGTGTGTGGATTACCGCCCTCTTAATACGGTAACCATTAAGAACAAGTATCATTTACCTCATATTAATACTTTGTTCGATTAGTTGGTTGGCGCAAAAGTGTTTTCCAAGATTGATCTTTGTTCGGGTTATCATCAAATTAAAATCAGACCACAAAATGTACCAAAGACAGTTTTCTCTACTAGGTATAGGTTGTATGAATACCTAGTCATGTCTTTTGGTCTCACCAATGCTCCTGCATTCTTCATGTATCTCATAAATTCAGTCTTTATGCCGGAGTTGGATAAGTTTGTAGTGGTGTTCATTGATGACATTTTGATATACTCCAAGAACAAAGAAGAGCATGCTCAGTATCTTTAAATAGTACTGACTCAATTAAGGGAACACAAGCTATATGCAAAATTCAGCAAGTGTGATCGAGTGCAGTTTTAGGACATGTTCTGACACTTAAGGGTATCTCTGTGGACCCAAGCAAGGTGCAAGATGTGTTAAATTAGAAGTCTCCATAGTCAGTGCATCAGATTCATCAGTTCCTTGGTCTTGCTAGTTATTATCGGTGCTTCATCCCTGATTTCTCCAAAATAGCCCAACCAATGACTAAGTTGCTCCAAAAAGATGTCAAGTTTGTATGAAGTCCGGCTTATAAAGAACCTTTCTAAGCTCTAAAGCATTTTCTTACCTCTGCTCCTGTTCTTGCCCAACCAGATATTGACAGGCCATTTGATGTGTATTGTGATGCCTCAAGGACTAGATTGGGATGCGTGCTTATGTAGGATGGGCGTCTGATAGCTTATGCTTCACGCCAGCTAAAAAAGCATGAGGTGAATTATCCCACCCATGATTTAGAGTTGGCTACTGTGGTGCATGCTCTAAAAATTTGGAGGCATTATTTATTAGGAAATAAAGTGCATATTTATACAGATCACAAGAGCCTCAAATATATTTTCACTTAGTCCGAGTTGAACATGAGGCAACGAAGATGGCTGGAGCTAATCAAGGATTATAATTTAGAGGTTCATTACCATCCTAGAAAAGCTAATGTGGTAGCTGATGCCTTAGGTCGGAAATTGTATCAAGTTGAAGAAGAATCTTTATCTTTTAACCATTCTGAGGTGTTAGCCCATATTGCTCTAGTCTTGTATTTACTTGAGAAAATTATTATAGAGCAAAGGCAAGATGCTTTGGAAATTTCGAGTATCAAGAAGTTAATTGCTGAAGGGCATGGTCCTCATTTTAGTGTTGGTGATCAAGGTGTAGTGAAGTTCAAGAACCGATTGGTGGTTCCCTCAAGTGATGAGCTTAGGAGAAAAATTTTGGATGAAGCTCATAACTCCAAATTATCCATTCATCCAGGAAGTAACAAGACATATCATGATTTCTGTCACTTGTATTGGTGGTCGAATATGAAACAGGACATTACCAAATACATCTCAGAATGTGACATTTGTGGAAGAGTTAAGGCAGACCATATGTGTACGCCTCGATTTCTATAGCCCTTGACTATCCCTGTTTGAAAATGAGAAGATATTTCTATGGACTTTATTATGGGTTTATCCCATGTGTCCAAGGGCTACGACTCTATTTAGGTCATTGTGGATCATCTTACCAAGTTTGCTCATTTCCTCCCGATGGATACAAGGTATTCAACCAAGAAGTATGTCAAGTTGTATTTTGATTAGGTTGTAACCCTATATGGAGTTCCTCTCACTATCGTCTCTAATAGAGGGTCAGTCTTTGTCTCTCATTTTTGGGAGCAACTCTAGAAATGCCTTGGTACCCGTCTTCTCTGAAGTTCAGCTTATCATCCATAGATGGATGGGCAAACAAAAAGGGTAAATCAGGTACTTGAAGATATATTGAGGGCTTGTGTCATCTCTTTTCCTAAGAAGTGGGACCAATGCTTGAACTTAGCTGAGTTTTCTTACAATAATAGCTATCAAGAAAGCATTCGTATGGCACCCTTTGAGGCTTTGTATGGAAAGAAATGTAGGACACCACTTAACTGGGTTGAAGTAGGTGACCATGGATATTTTAGGCCTGATTTTATCAAAGAAGCTCGAGAGCAAGTCAGTATTATTCAAAGCCATTTGAAGGCAGCTCAAAGTCGTTAGAAAACTTATGTGGACAAGAGAAGAAGGCCCTTGCAATTTGAAGTTGGTGATCATGTGTATTTGAAGGTATCTCCCATGAAAGATGTGCATCGATTTGGTGTTCGTGGGAAGTTAGCTCCTCGTTATGTTGGGCCCTATAAGGTTTTGGAGCGATGTGGTCTTGTTGCTTATCGTCTCCCGCTTCCAGATATTTTGTTAGCAGTACATAATGTCTTCCATGTTTCCTAGTTGAAAAAGTGTTTGTGAGTCCCCAATGAAGTGGTGGAAATTGAAGACCTTCCTCTTCAACCGAATCTCTCTTATATTGAGCATCCTATCAAGATCTTAGATGAAAAAGAAAGAGTGACTAGAAACAATGTGGTGAAGTTTTATAAAGTTTAGTGGCAAAATCACTCAGAGGATGAAGCAATGTTGGAGCAAGAAAGCTATATCTTGAAGCATTATCCTCACCTTCTTTCTAGTTCACTGAGGTAATTGTTTAAATCAAAATTTATTTCTTATCTTTTTTCCCACACAAGGCACATGAAATCTCGGGACGAGATTTTGTTTATGGGGGGGGGAGAGCTGTAACACCCTTGGTGTTACACAGTAAATCACTTGCTAAAATATGTCATAACCATCATACTTAAGTGATATTGCATGTGGTGTGATGGATAGGTAAAGCATTGTAACTTAAACGAGTCATAAAAACGTAAAACAAAAAGTTAATTCACAATTTATAAAGTTAGCAAGTAAAGATTTAACTAATTTTTATTGAACAAAAATGCTATAAAACATATATGTGACACCTTAATAAAGTTTGAAGTACACATTTTGTAGAAGATAGTGCAACTTTTGTTTTAACAAGATAATAACGCTAGCTAACATTTTTAATAGCTTGGAAATCAAATCTGAAGCAAATCCAACTCAAGACTTAGTCAATTTCTTAAGTCTGAAAATAGATTGACAAAGCTATGTTTGGTAATTTATTCTATAAAAAATGAGTTTAGGAGTGGTGTCATTCTTTAGCTCTTGTTGATAGCCTAAGATGCCCTCTTTAGTGTAGTAAAGGTGGTTTGAGGGTTGGATCAACTATGTAGTTGTTTCGAACGCTTTAAAATCCATGCACAGCGTGTTCTATGGGTTGTTTTCCCCGGCTGGACGCGATCACCATGCCGAGCGGGCCCGACGTCATGGTGCTCGGTGTGCGCAAGCGGGCGCATGGCCGTGTGCTGGCTAGCCGGAGCTGCCTGCGCTCTGGCCGCATCACTGGCCGCCTCGGGCTACCATCGCCTGAAGCCATGGCTGCCTAACTAGCCACGTCGTGCTACCCTCGCCTACTGCCTTTGCCGCGCATTGCTGCTGCCCTCTGTGCCATGCCACAACAATGCCGCTACCACTACCGTCGCATCGTTGCGATGCGCTACGCCACTAGCCTACCTAGATGCTACACGAACGAGGCCGAACCACCGTCGCCATTCAATTTATGAGACTGTGGCACGTGGGCCACGCCGACCACGATTGCGTGTTGTCGGCTAGTGTCGATCGTGGTTGCTCTAGTCGCACCAACTACGTCCCACCAAGCAAGTATAGGCCGAGCCTTGACTGCTTCCCCACCGTCTCCCGCCCCTCCCCTATCCTCTTTTTTGCTACTATCGTCGATCCACGCTAGCCCGCCTGCATGCAAGAAGCCATCCCCCATCAATTACACGTGCCTACGCCTGTGCTCTCACGTGCTCTCACTGTCCACCCCCACCCAGACTTGAACCATGCAAGGCCAAGCTCCAATTTGGAGCTTCGCCCTGCCACCATGCCGTTAAGACACGTCACCGCCCTCACCGTGGCTAGCCCCCTCCTCAACGTCTTGAGCCAAATTAGCTGCACCTCTAGCCCCGCCTAGAACCCCTCCTTGTTGTGCGCACCTAAGCTGCACCTCTACCGTTGCCTCCTCACCGCTAGTACGATCGTGCCACTATGGTTCGCCGTCGAGCTCGCCGCGTGCACACGGTCGGGCTCGCTCGGGGCATCTCTGGCCAAACCATCACCTCTGCTAGGCAGTGGTGAGTCACTGTTGCTCACCTGCTATCCCTACTGCCTTGTTAATACTATGGCTCACTAGAACACTGTCGCCATTGTCATAGGGTGTCCACCATCATGGAGAGGCCCTTCTATTGTGTCTCAGTTCATGCATCCACCACCCATCACTTCGCGTCAAACCCTAGGTGAGCGTCCGCCTGGTAGATAGGTTAGCGTGGGTCCCATGTGGCCGACGCAAGCACCAATGCCACCGCTCGCCACACCGGCGCGCGTAGGGATGGTTGAGGACCATATCGTTGTAAAGGAGGGAGATTGAGAGGGTGTTCTTATAAAGTTGTTGTCTATAGGAATAGTGCGAACAATGTCGTGTGAATACTAGGTAGCGCAGGGGCGTCTCTACACAAGCGCCAGCGCGCGGGCTGTCTCCCGCCGTGGGCCGTGCCTGCGGGCCACGCGTGCGCTCGCGCCCTACGCACAAGTGGGCTGAGTCCGCGTGGTTGTGGGCCGTGCTGGTGAATTCGTTTTTCCTTTTCTTAAGGAATTAGAAATAGCTTTATGTTTTAATTTCTGAGCTAAACTTTGAAAATTAATATCAATTCGCATAGGTGCCCAAAAATTGTGAAATAAATTTTGTTGAGTTCCTAAAAATGTTGTCTATCTGATGGAATGACTAGATTATGCAGGTCTGAGTTGATGCTAAGGCTCATTAAATCATTTGTGAGTGTTTAACATTATTTAGGTTAATATTTGTAGGAATTTTTATGGCAAATTGGTAATAGTTTTGTTCATGAAATTTTTACAGTAGGTTCATTGTATTATTATTATGTGCTCAATGTAATTTTTGTGGCCCTAGAATAGACTAAGAAATAAGGTAGTTAGGTGCTCCTTGTTTTAATATACATTAAATCGTTAATAAAAGAAGAAATGCATTTTAGTTGCTAAGATAATACTTGAATGTTTAATACCTATTTAGTGGAAAGGATGGGTAGCTTAGCATCTTAGTCATTAGAGTTAGCTTAGTAGCTTGGTAGATGTATTGTTAGTTTAAGAGTTGTTGTTGTCGTAATATTAAGTGTTGCATCATCATTGCATGCATGTAGAGAATGAGTTGGTGGAGTTCATGACCGCGGGCGAGCAGGTGTACGAGGAGGTGATCGAGGGGTATGAGGAAGAGGTTCTCGTACATGAGGGAGCCCCGAAGCCACCAGTGACTGACTTTGCTGACACTCCGCCTGCCCAAGGCAAGCCCTAATACATAACCTTTATTTTCAGTAATCACTGGATATATATATGTGATGTGTATTTACGTTACAGGATTTATATTAAAACTACATGCATAGATAAAGCTACCTATGAGTCCTACTAGCATAGGTCGAGTAGCTGCTATGCTTAGGCTATTGGTAGCGTGAGTAACCTATCGTTACTCATAGTAGGTGATTATTATAATTACTCTCATAATAAAATAGTGAAAGAAAGTGGAGACCGGGCAGGGATATGGTACGGATATTGGTGGGTGTAATAGTTTGTGTTCCGCGGCCAATGAGGCATAGCTTGGTTATATTGTTTTCTCTATTCGTGTCGGTTAAGGACCGTCTGTTGCATTGGATTCTAGTCAGGTCGCGGACTTATTATCCTGAGCACATACTTGCTTATGGGGGCAGAAAGGCTCGTTGGTCTCTTATCGTGGGTTCTGACTCTTTCCGGGACTTAGGCATGGGGGCTTGGAGTCTAAGTTTGGACGGGGACCTAGACCCCTTGATAGAAGAGTGGTGGGTTGGTCTTACTTGTGTCTGGGGTACAAGCGGGGCATGTGTTTCGGGGTACCTAGCTAGGATACATTAGTTCACGAATCGCCGCGTGATGCGGTACGACTTGACTATGGTCTAGCACTATAGTAAGAACTGGAAGATGAATGATGATGAATGGATCTGATTGTTGAACTCATGCTTTAAAGTAGAACATGTGCTTACATAGAATGGTTAGCTAATGAACTAATCATGACTGCTAATAAAACGCATACCTAAGGATTCACTACTAGTAATACTTTTCGCAAAAAGAAAACCCAGCAAACCATAAAGCTTATCATATCCTTTGGAGTCAGAAAATTATTTCCACTAGTCGGGTAAGTCTTGTGAGTACATTGTATACTCAGAGTTTATTTACCCTTGTTGCATGTGCAGCTTGAGGAGTGGCTATTGTGTGGAGGATTATTCTAGTGGGCACAGACGGATCCTTGTATCTTATCGTTAGATGTTTATTTTAATTTCACTGTTTAAATTCCACACTCTAAACTTGGTATTGTAATAATGTATTTCCGAGAACCCTGGTTGTATGAAATGGACTAAGTATTGTAAGCTCGTTCTCAATATTAGATCCTGGATGAAAAATATAGATTTTTCAAGTTCTCCTTTAGGGTGTGCTCGACGGAACCGTCCGATGTAGCTAACTTTTGGGGTGCTTAGTGTCTAGCGGAAGACGAGCGCCCCCCGAAAGCATGCTATTTCGGGTGGTTCTGCCACAACCATCTTACCCTAGTATTTCTATGTTTATTTGAAACCAACATTTTTTTATACTTGTATCTGTAAATTTTGTTGTATATAAATTCATTTTCTTTTATTTTTCGTTTCAATATATGGGATTTTTTTGTGAAGCATTTGTATTTGTATCCAATTTATTTTTGTCTTGATGAATTGTTTTTCTTTTTATACTTTCATAATTTGAAATCCCTCGTTATTTTTTATAGTGTACGTATGTTGCGGCATTAGAGTTGAATACCCTATCGTTCAGGTAACTTATTATTAGACACACCATTCGTGTTTTTTTCTTTAATGTTTTTTTCCCGGTTCTAATGTCCTAGCCGTTAGTGTACATTTTTTCAGTGGAAGCCATTAGTTTTTTTTTTTTTGAGCAACTTTGTACATGTATATATATTCTATTTTCTAATTCTAATTGAACCAAAAGCCTACAGACCCACTGGTAGCAGCGAGCAGGCTAACCTGGCCAAGGCCCAAGCTTCCGTAATTGCTCCTATCGGCATCCAATTTATCTACAGCGACGCATCCCAATCCACTGTCTTTCCCATTTCTCTCCAGCTCCTCTCCGTACTCCGCCCCAGCTCCAATCCTCCAACCCGCCATGGTTCCTTGCCGTAGATGTCAGGGAAGAATGCGAGCCGTGCAGAGCACTGCCTTAGGGGCTGGCCGCCGGGGAAGAAGTTGTGCCGGGGAGAGCACCTCCGCCGGGGCTGGCCGCTAGAGCTGGTAGATCCGCCCGCCCGACGCCGGGGCAGGGCTGCGCCGGGTCTGGCCGTGATGCCTTCTGGCCGCCGGGGCAGGGCCACGCCACCGGGCAAGTTGCCGTTGCTGGTCGCGCCGTCCGGGGGCCGCCAGGTTGTAATGTAAATTTCTTTGTTTTGTTTAATGTTTTGCCATGGTTAGTATTTTCCAATACTGAAGCAAGATGTTTTGTTGAACCAGAGCGTTACATTTGTTGTCAAAGAATGCTATGGTATCAAAGGAAGCTCCCATTGGCGACCCCGAAAAGGTGAAAAAAATCTGAAAAGCAAAGGTGTGTGCTGCAATATTTTACACAAGAAAGTTCGGCCTGTTTGCTGGTTAGTTTCTGGGTTGGTTTGGGCTGGCTGGTGCTAGTTTATTGTGAGAGGAAAACACTGTTAGCTGGCTGGTTTGGGCTGGCTGAAACCAACAAGCGAACAGGGCGGTTATCACCTAAATCTAACTTGTCATTTTTTTGTAGTAACATTATTTTTAATTGAACCTGGTTGCTTCGCTATTATCACGCCAAGATCATGGTGTTCTTTTTGGTTGCCATCAGCCTTAACCCGTAACCGTGCACAATAGTTACGCTGATATTCTCGGTTTCTAGCCCGTCTTTCAACATCTTTATCACAAGACATTACATCAGTAGCTTGTGCTTCACGTTTCCTTTTACATCTTATTGAATTTCTATTCTCCAAGCCGACTTCGTTCTTTAACAAATATTCGAAAAGGTTAATTGATTTTGAAATAAATAATCCAAACAGACTGTTTTTAAAAACCAAATAACATACCACCTTGAACATTGACATATGATGTTGTGGTCAGATTACCATCTTGTCTTGTGGTCAAAGCCATAACAAGGTTTAGGTTGTCTTGTTTATATTGTTAATATGGAGCACTGCAATCACGGAATTTTAAAGCAGTGGTGAAACAAAAAATAAAGTAAAATGCATAAACTCGAAATATATTATAGAGTCAAGCGACAAAATTTTAAGCAATTGAGGTTTAGTTGCAACTTGTAAGTCAGAAAATGGATTACTTTTTAGAAATAGACAGTTGAAAGAGAGGTCAGAATACTTTTTGAAAACATGCATGCATCACATATTATATTAAGCAATTTTTATTTGATCGTAATCAATCTTTATTAGACCCTATCAACACAAAAATAAATAATTGAGAAACTTTTAACCAATTGAGGTTTAGTTGCAACTTGCAAGTCGGAAAAGAGTAGATTACTTTTTAGAAACATGTAGTTGAAAGCAATGTTTTAAATAGCCGGCTAAGGCATTTAGCTTTCTACGTCCCAAAGCAGGCTATAGCCAACTATAGCGGGCTATAGCGGCAGCTAGGTGCTAACTTGTTCATGAAAAAGCTTAGCTAAATCTTTCTTAAACAGCTATAGCCGGAGATAGCGGAAGCTATAGCCGGAGATTTAAAACCTTGGTTGAAAGAGAGGTCAGAATAATTTTTATAAACATGCATCGCATATTATATTAATCAATCTTTATTAGATTGTAATAAATCTTTATCAGATCATATCAACACAAAAATAATAATTGTATACCTGCATTAATTAATCTTCTGATGTGTCAAGCAGAGGTGTCCATGACGGCATGTCGGCAGTTACAGGCGTGAAGGCGGCGCCGGCTGCTGGGGACCCGCAGATGAAGCTGCTAATCTTCTGATGTGTCAGGCAGGGAGCTGAAGGTGTCCACGATGGTTGGTTGATAGATACAGATGTGAAGGTAGCGCCGGTCGTGTTCACGGCACGTGCTGTATGCGGAGGTCCAGAAGGAGGTGGTGGACTTCCTGATCTTCCGGTTGCGCGTACGTGACTCAGTGCCGAGGCCCGGTATATGTGAGGTTTTATTTTAGGACTACAGGAAGAGGAGGATTACGTGAGGGGAAAACCAATTTTGTTATTGATTCTTTAATATAGGACAACCGCGAAAAGCAATTCTAGGTGGTCGGGACTCGAGAGGGGCGACGTGGGTACGACGAGCGGGTTGGAGAACTATTTGGTGAAAAAAAACTCGGCGAGGGAGGGCAACGGAGTGGTTTTACGTTGCAGCGACGCGTAAGACGCGACTGTAAGACCTTTTTTTACATACATGGCCCACCATTAGATTAGCATCTGCCATTAGATTTAAAGATATGAATCATCCGAGGGTCCTCAAATAAGGTGGGTATAAAACTTTTCGGTGAGAGCTATTTTTCAATTACTGTGTTCTTTTATAGTATAGATATTCACTCCTACAATCCTAAGGTTAACCGCGCCAGGCCAGATGGGCCACGTCACCCCAAAATCTCTTAGTCGTTCGATCCTGTGATCAACGCTCCAAAATCACTCCCCTGTCATCTACAGTACACCGGTAAAAATATCTCCTCTCCCCTCTCTCTCTCCCCGCATCACTCCTCTTCCCCTCCCTCCCTCTTCCTCCCGATCTCTCTACCTCTCTCGGTCTCTCCCCTTCCCCTCTCTCTCTTCCTCGCTCCTCATCCCGAACGCCACCGATCCCCGCGTTGCGCGGGCGCGGCGACCTACCCCGGCACATCGACCTGGACGGCCAGCCCCTGGCGAGACGATGACGCTGGCCTATGGTTTCGTGTCTCCATCGCCCGACTGTCCCCGGATTGACCGGGACTCGGCGTGGGTGATGTCGCGCCTACCGCCCGTCCCCCGCTCCCCTGTGCGGCCTCCTGCATGCTGCTCACGCGGCTCTACTTTACCTCGATCCATCCGCTCCTTGGTTTGCTCTCTCTCTCTTTCTCCCTCGTTCCGTGCAGTGGATCTGCTATGTGCGGTGGCATTGCTTTGCCATTTTGAGGCAATCTGACAAGCTAAGGTCCATTTGACCGTCCAGCCGCCATTGCTTTGCGATTTGGAGGCAATCCATCTATTGTTCTCCCACTTTTGTCTTACCAATCTAGAAGGTTACTGCCTTACAACAGATTTTTTTGTATTGGGTATCGTGTCACCTGCTCGGTTCAGCTGGATCTTGAGACTACTAGGTATTGTGCCATATATCTGACGATATCACCATGTCAATGATATTTGTTCGTGCTCATAATTATGTGCCATATATCTAAGGACATGACCATGGCAATGATATTTGTTTTGTTTCTTAGTTCACTGCAGTGCTTATGATTTTGTGCCATATATCTAAGGACATCACCATGACAATCATATTTGTTTCATTTCTTAGTGCACTGCAGTGGTCATGATTTTGGTAATGTCCAATGATGAGTACACTTTCCTCTTGTTGTTAGATTAATTTGAGGGAATAGGGTCATGCTGTGAGGAATACACAATAAATGTTTAATGTTTGGTGCAATGATCATGGGCTATGGTTCCACAATTTACACCTCTTTCTTTTTCTAGATAACTGAGGCAATGCTCATGAGCTATGATGATTCTTCTTTTCATGTCTCTCTACTGTGTTCATAACTGAGGTGGTGATCATGAGCATAGTTGATTTTGTTTTTCCTGTCGCTTTCTACCTGCTCAATGATAACTAGAGGTGATGGTCACTTGGTTGGTTCTGTTTTTTTCGATGGTTCCTTTTACATCTCCATGCTATGTTGGTAGCTGACACGTGAACATGACCAACGCTGATTCTATTTTTTCACCTCTTTCTGCCTCGTCCATGAGCACTAAGGCAATGGTCAGTTGGTTGCTTCAATTTTTTGCGTCTCTTGCTGCCTATTCTATTTTGTGTATTTTGGAGCCTTTCTGCTTCTTCCATGACAGCTGAAGCAGTGGTCAATTGGTTATGTTGATGACTGAGGCGGTGATTGTGACCAATGTTGGTTTTATTTTTCTTGTCTCTGTGTAGCTGCTCAATGATAACTGAGGCGATGGTCAATTATGACCAATAATGTTGATTCTATTTTTTGCACCTCTTTCTGCCTCTTCCATGACCACTGAGGCAATGGTCAGTTGGTAGCTTTGATTTTTTGCGTCTCTTTGTACCTATTCTATTTTGTCTATTTTAGAGCCTTTCTGCTTCTTCCGTGATAGTTGAGGCAATGGTCAATTGGTTACTTCGACTTTTTGCCTCCCTTTGCACCTATTCTGATCATTTCGTTTGGTTTTGCGCTTATACTTGCTTATGATCATTTCCTATGATGCCAATACCACATAATTATGCAATATGAGCTTCTGCTTATTGCCTGTGAAGTGCTAGATATATTCTTCTTCATTCTAGGCTTGTGATCGTTGTGTGTGCCCATTGCTTGTGACGTTGGGTTATACACTTTTGGTTCTGAGCACACACCATATTCCCATAGATAGCATTGTCAGACACTTTGCTTGTCTGTGATGACTTTTGCTTCTCATGTTTCTTTGAGTTCTCATTGCAACTATGCGCAATACTAATATAGGTCCGTTTTAACAGAGCCAGTCTTTTTCTAATTTCCTGACCGTGTCATTAACTTTCTACTACCAATATTACCTGAACATGATCTATCTCTACAAACTATCTCATTTATCGACTTTGTGGAGATTGGTTCTAATGTGTTTTGGGGGCTCTTGTTGTAGTGCCAACGTTTTGATAAAAAAAATACTCGCCATACCGGTTCGAGGTTGCGCGCTATTGCCTTTGCTGCTTGCTGCTATATAGGTTCCTCCGCTCTGAGGCTTGCTATTCTACCTATTTGGCTATTTCAAACCAATTACATTCTATACTACAAATAAGAATTTCGGATTCAACAAAAAAAATTGTGGATTAGATTTGTTACGTAAACAATAGTCTATTGCCTAATTCAAATTAATATTGTATAGACTGTCGCATGATCTCTTTTATTAGTCTAAACTCCACCCATGAAGGGCAACATTCCAGTGCTTTTTAATCTTAAATTAGAGCCTTTTTAGTAACCTGACCTTGCTTAGTTGACCTTGCTTAGTTGAATAGTTACCATGAAGTGCCAGGCTGCCAGCTATCTATTTCTTCTTGCTCCTCATATCTTCCTAGGGTGAATAGTCTCCTTTCTTCCATATCACCATATCTAGATTCTTTTTTCTAATGCATGCAGTTTAGCTGCATATGCTGCTTTGGTTAACAAGGGAACTGTTTATCAAAGATTCAAAATAAATTTAATTGTGTTCGTTGTTGTATAAAAAGGACGTACCCAGTGCAGAGAGCTCCCGCTCTGTGCGGGGTCTGGGAAAAGGTGTTAGTGGCAAGCCTTACCCTTGCCTGTGTAATGTGAGGAGACCGCGACTCAAACCCGGGACCTTCCGGTCACAGACGGTCAGACTCTACCGCTTGCACCAGGCCCGCCCTTCGGTTTGTTTTTTCTTTTGGATGAAGCAAATTTAGGTTCGAGCTTTTTTAAGAATGATGATAGTGGAGGGTTTCCCAAAGGTGAAGTGAAAATCATGAAATGAGAGGTATGTGCTTCTCTCCAGTTATTAGTGCAATGATATGTTGTCAAGTGCAAATCAGTGTACTCTGATCCCTTGATTTTATTTACTGTACGTATGAATTTTTTTTGCTCACGCATAACGTTTGTGTTTTGGCAGAAAAATCGGAGCTTGGCTCAATGCACTGTGCTGCTGTTGTAGTCTTTTCATCAGTATATATAGGTGTGTGCCTCCCAAAGGTGAAGTGAAAATCATGAAATGAGAGATACGTACTTCTCTCCAATTATTACTGCAATGATATGTTGTGAACTGAATATGAGTGTTCTGCTCTCTGTCTCTAATCTCTTGATTCCATTTCCTGTATGTATGAATTTATTTTGCTTATGCATAAGGTTTGTCTTGTGGCAGAAAAATCAGAGCTTGTCTCAATGCACTATTCTGTTGTTGTAGTCTTTTCATCACTATATATAGCTGTGTGCCTAGGGTGCTGCTTTATTTATTTAGTCTTAGCATATGCCATTACTAATGGTGTACCTACTGCAATTTGAGCATATGATGATACCTATGAGGTGCTTCTAATAATATGCAGTCATGATTATCACTCTTTTGTGATCTTTTGTTTCACATTGCAAGTGGGGCATCCCCATATGTCAAATCTGGCAATATTTCCATGTCATTGCTATTTTGTGTTTTTCCCGCCACATGTCAATGACAATAATGCTGGAAACAAATATATTCTTCTCAACTATACCATATGAGAATGTGCAGTCATGATTACCACTGTTTTATGACCTTTTTTCCTGGTTCCAAGTAACGCAATGCTCATCCCTCACAAGTCACAATACACATGCGCTGCCTGTGCATGGATAAGTGAAGCTAGCTATAGTTTGTTTTTTGTTTACTGGAGCTAATGGTAGAGCCCCTAATTTGTGATTTTTTTAGCTTTGTTCCTATTTTATAAGAATAGTACATCAATCAACTAGTATTACGAATGAATTGGGTTCTACTACTTCTACAATTAATACCACCTTATTTTGATTGTATTGACACCTATAGGTAGCATCAAATAGAGATTTTTTCCATTGATAGATTGTCCAGCAAATTTCTAGAAAGAATCCCACGTTACCCACTTTTTGTTACTTTAAAGCAAAAGTTTGCCTTTCCCTTCCAGGATAGATAATGGGATCTCTATGTTATGTTGTGGCATGCTAATAGCTTGTTATGCTCAGATCAAATTTGATGATGCCACTCCAACACCGAATGTGTAGTATGAGATCTCTACGCATTACTATCCTGTTCAAATGAGATATTTATCTTGGTTCAGGTTGGATATTCTTTTCGTTCAAAACAAGTTTTCCTTACTTTTGGTTTCCTCTTCTAAAAGTGAATTTGCTTTCAGCCAGTAGTCTTATTACCTACTATTATTGGTCTTCCCTCTAGAGGTCCTGTTTGGCGTTGAAAAAATGATTGGGTGCCATGATATTTTCTGGTTGCTATATCAAGGGTATGAGCAGCGGAGATTTGGGAGTTCATAAATCTAAGTGCTTGTCAACACCACTTAAATGGCAACTAATGAGTATCTATTGCGCTAGCTTCTTGTTTTCCGAATGTTATTCCCATAATTTAGATATGTATTGCTAACTTACTGTGAGTATGTGGGTAAAAAAGGTCCTTGTTCTGAGGGGTGCTGGTACAGTGAGCTATGTACAAAAGTAAGAAACCAGATTCATGTCCAGTTGGTGTTTCTTCTCTGTCAGGTTTTTCCCTTTTTTGGTAAAATAATATTTGCGATTTTGCTTTAAACAATTTGGTTTCCCTTTCTTAATTCCGTTGCTCCAGTGATCGCTACTTTTCATGTCTCTCTTACATCATTCAGTTCGAAGTTAGATGCGGCTAACAAAGCAAATATATTCAGTTAGTTACTTCCTTATGGAAATATTCATCTTTTTGTTTTTTACGGTAGCTACTTCAACTCAGAACTCATATATGTTTTTGCTTAGTTCAATGCCTTCTGTAATTAATCTAGGAGTATGACCGTAATCCTAGGTACCTCACTATGTATTCTCAATGAGTGAACTAACATGCCTGCCTCTATTTATGAAAATAGTAAAAATCATAGCTTTTTTATTCTGAAAATCGAATATGTTTTCATAAATCTTATCAGACCACTTATGAGACTACTGTGCGTCGGTGAAAAAAAATATTTATGTTTCATAGAGTAGATTGAGGACAATGCCAGTAGGTTGCCCATGGTTAGTTTTCTCTGAATATGCAGGTTTTCTTAATCAAGGTTTGGGTCATGCGAATAGTTTGTTTAATTTCTTTTTTCTTCACGGACAAGGTATCTGAATTATGGATACATGCATGTTTGCAGGCACCCTACCGATCTTAAAAACAGAACAACATATGGTTGGCTATGTATCTAGACTACCTTTTGGGTCTACAGTATTTGGGGCTAACCAAGATTTGCCACCTCAAATGTTAAAGAAGCAGACTTATACTAACTTAGGCCACCAAGTATTGAATCAAAATATCGATTTAAATTACTCATCTAGCCTGCTGAGTTGGACAAGACAGTTTCGACTAGATATCTGCTCATATATATATATATATATATATATATATATATATATATATATATATATATATATAGCTGATGGTTATATTTTTGTGCTGATATGTAACACATGGGCTTGGGTAAACAATGTGCATGTATATAACAACAATACAATATTGTTGGGGGTGGGGGCTTCAGAGTATATAAAGAGCGTACCCAGTGCAGAGAGCTTTCGCTCTATGCGGAGTCTGGGAAAAAGTGTCAGTGACAAGCCTTATCTTCGCTTGTGCAATGCGAGGAGACCACGACTCGAATTCAGAACCTTCCGATCATAGGCGGTAAGACTTCACCGCTTGCACCATGCCAGAGGAGCCGAGGGGTGCCAGGGACGCCTACAGCACGAGCTGGCCTCGCGTGGCCTAGGGGCCCGGCGATGGCGGCCTCTAGCCCGTCCCACCGGACCGGCGGCGGCCGACCACCCCACCCCACCCCGTCGTCGACTGGTGGCTGGCCTCGCATGGCCGAGGGGCCCGGTGATGGCGCGGCCACCCCGTGCGGCAAGGTCTAGGGGCGACGGCTCGGCCACCCCGCAACGGCACCTCAATCCACCTGACGGAGTAGGGGCAGCGGCGCCCCCTGCCTTCCACCCGGTGGCGCGGCCAGGAGCGTGGCCCCCGGTGTCAACGAGGCCAGCCACGTGGCCCCTGGCGTCGGCGCGGCCAGATGCGCGGGGCTCACCGGCGAGCAGTACCTGCATGTTGAGGATGGCGGCACGATGCTTGTTGGGGTCCATGGCGGCAGTGGCGGGCGGCTACTGGCATCTGAGTCGACTTCGCCTACGGCAACCACCAGCATACGGTCACTAGGAACCACCAGGGCTACCTCGCCATCGGTGTCCTCGTCGGCTTCACCTCCGCTTCCGCCTGCAGCGAGCCAGGGACGCCTCGGCACTCGCTCGCATGCGGCTATGGCTCCCACGAGTGAGGGCGAGGCGGTGACCATGGAAGTCGACCTTCTTCAGCTGCATCTCGTTCCTAGCGTCGGCATCCCCTCCTCAATGGTATGTGGTGGTGGCGCCCCCTCCCCTTGCAGATCCTGTGGTGTGGTACCTAGCTGGATGTTCGATGGCTGCAGCCATGGTGCACGTCGATCTCTATCCTTGGACTTTGATTTCATTAGTAACTGCTGCCGTATTGATGCTCGATGAAATGCTCTGCTGGTGTTCTGTCTTGGATGAATGGTTATTGGTTTGCATCCGCAGGAGCTGATTTCCTTGCTGTCCGGACGGTGTTGATTTCCACCACTTTCCGGCCACGACGCGCCACCAAGCAGCACCGACGCAGCGACAGCACTGGCGTGCGGCATGCTTCGCCTCGAGCAAGCACCCAATTGGCAAGATACATGCGTATGACAGAAGCTAACAAGCATTTCCACACCACCGGCGGAGGGGGCACTGAGGTGCTTGATGCAGATCCGGTGCTGGTAATTCCTCTGCTGCCGTGAAGCTGCAGGTGCAGCAGGTGCTCATTGCCGTGAAGCTTCTCCAGATCGAGTGACTAGAAGGCTGCTCCTGCTTCCACGCTGCCTCACATGCTGCAAGCGGGTGTGGGTCTTCGTGCAGGAGCAATATCAGCTCCTTGCCTTCTCGTGATGTTCTGGTAGGAGCTTCTCATGATGTAGATTTAGTATTTCTTGATTTTTTTTAATCTACTCAAGCCACTACAGGATTTTATACAATTTAGAGCTGGTTGTTCCTCAGTCATGGTTCATGCACAGAGATTTTAATGGTTTCTGCTGCCCATAGATCTCAACTTGCTTATGGAATTGATGCTAGCTGCAGAAATGGAGCAACAAGGTTTATGTTGTCTGAACTATTTTCTATGCTTGCATCTTCCAATTTTTTAGTACTTGCATCAATGTAAGCCTCTGTACTTGCATTAGTGGTCTGCTATGAATAGGTGGTTTGCAGAAAATGAAGAGGCGCCAACGTAGGCAAGCATGATTTCTGTGCAATTGATTTTTTATTTCTATGCTTCTTGAGCCAACCGTGCAAGCAAGAACTCATTTAGAAGACTTCTATACATTGTTGGAGCACATTTTATACATTGTTGGAGCACATTTATATTTAAGCATGCAAGACCTTGTGTGTTAAATTTTTTATGCTTCCTTATGACCGGGTGTCTATGTGATTTGAATACAAATTGTGAATTAGATGTTTTGCAGGGATGTCGGCCACTAGTTCTAGAAAATTATGTGCTTGTGCTACTAATTTTATGCTTGCCGTGATTTTTGCATTAATGTAGCTGACACTGATTTCACGAATAGGTTTCTATGCAGCTGATGGACGTGTACGAGGATCTGGAGCTGTGCTGGATGGCGAACCCGGCTGCTTCGTGCTGGAGGTGCTGAGGATGGTTGGATACAAGCGTGAGCATCTCCTAGCACTAGCAGACTAGCACCTGGGTAAGGTTTCAGATTCTTTTAATGTTTTTTCTCCATGTTTTTATGCTCACTACATCATTGCACGGCCCGCCGCACCACACTCAGCATCAGGTAGAACGTCGATTAATCCGCATAAAACATTGTGGCCCAATCTTGATCTTTTGCGAGCTCTAGTAGTCCATTTTGCTTGTTGATTATTGATTAATATGCATAAAAAATTGTGGCCCAATTTTTTCTGGTTTTTTATAGTATTCTCATTCGTGGTTTGATGTGGATTTGTAGATGCTGGTGGCGGCGGACGTCTTGTGGAGCCCCTCCCATGTTTGAGCCAGCCACGACGCCCCTCCCCTCTCCCTCATCGATGACGACAGCGGCCTTTCCCCCTTGTGGATCCGGCCTTGTGTATACTCAAAACTTTTCTATGCATATACTCAAAACTTTCTGTGATTTGTCATTACTGTATTTATGCTTTTTATTGATATGATGCACGATGAAATTGAAGTCTTAATTTTTGGACATGGGGGTATGTATTCTATACATTGTTGGAACATATTTCTATACATTATAGGAGCACATTTCTATATATTGTTGGAGCAGTTATTTGTGCACCTCTACACAATCATATACATTGTTAGAGCACACTTTCATATTGTTAGAACACTTTTGGCATACATTGTTCGAACATTTATCCCTCTACTGAGCTTTGTATGCTTGAAGTTAGATTTATATGCTATGTTGTTGTGATTTTTGCATTAACGTAGCTGACATTAGTTTTCACGAATAGGATTCTGCGCATGCTAAAACATGATTCTATGCTTTTCTTGCCGCTGTAAGGTTTCTGCGCTTGCTAAAACATGTTTCTATACATGTCTTGGCGCTGTAAGGTTTTTGCGCATTGTTGGTCAATGGGGGATATGTATTCTATACATTGTTGGAACAAATTTCTATACATTATTGTCGCACATTTTTATATATTATTGGAGCAGCTATCTGTGCACTTCTATAAAATTCTATACATTATTAGAGCACACTTTTGTGCATTGTTAGAACACTTTGACATAAATTGTTGGAGTTGTTAGCCGTACACTTCTACACAATTCTATACATTGTTGGTACACAATTTTATACATTGTTCTATGCATTGTTTGGGTTGGGCCGACACGATCCCGGTACAATAATCCCCCAGAAGGGAGGGGTTTTTTGGGTTCTATGCATTGTTCCTATATTAATTATATGTCCCCAGAGTGAGAATAATGGTTTGTGTTGAGGCTGTCGTGGTTTTGGATAAAATAATCCCCCACAGGGGAGGGTTTTTATTGGGTTCTATGCATTGTTTCTCTATTAATTATACATTTGCCCAAGTGGGAGGCAAGGTTTGGGTTGGGACCATAATAGATTTTTGTGCCTGCAAAAACATGTGTCTTTCTTGCTGTTGTAAGCTGTTTGCGCGTACTAAAACATGTTTCTATGCCTTTCTTTGCCACTGTAAGGTTTCGGCGCCTGCTAAAACATGTTTTTATGCCTTTGTCGGGATGTAGGATGGTTGGAAGGATGTTTCTGCGCGGCCTCCCCTGCTCCCTCGTCGGCCCCAATACCCCCTGCTGTGGCGGCATCGGATCCCTGCTCCACCGACCGGTGGCACGCGGCCACCCCCTTCCCAATCGGTGGCGCGCGGCAAACCCGTCCATGACCAGCGGAACATGGCCACCCCTCCATGACCGGCGGCCCGACCTCCCAATGATGGATTTGCGTGCGGCTTCCACATAACCTGCTCCCCTTCCACCCAGCGACACATCCTCCCCTCCCTTACCTCCCAATGGTGGCTGCTTGCTTTGATTTTGTT
Organism: Miscanthus floridulus; assembly: GCF_019320115.1. Lineage (NCBI taxonomy): Eukaryota > Viridiplantae > Streptophyta > Magnoliopsida > Poales > Poaceae > Miscanthus > Miscanthus floridulus. Next base: position 116,230,805 of record NC_089582.1, read on the forward strand.
TGTTGATTTTATGTTCTTATGCTTGTGCATAAGTTTCTATGCATGGCTAAATTGTAACTTTATATGTATTGTTTACATTGTTACAACAAATTTGTATATATTGTTGGAGAAGTTATCTGTGCACTTCTATACAATTATATACATGGTGGGAGCACTCTTTTATGCATTGTCAGAATATTTCGACATACATTGTTGGAACAATTATCTGTGCGCTTCTATACAAATCTATACATTGTTGGTAAACAATTCTATACATTGTTGGAACACTAATTTCTATGAGATAAGAAAATTAATTTTTATTCATCTAACTACTAATTTCTATGTAATGTCGGCGCCAAAAAAGTTTCTGCGCATCTTGACCATTGACTCTGAATCCTATCGTCCATCACTTGCTATTTTTCAAATTTCAAATTTTAGAGAAGACGAAGTCTCCATATTTTATGCTTGCGGATTCCATGTTCTATGCATTGTTCCCATGTTAAATATACGTCCCCATAGTGGGAAGATGATGTTGGTGGAGGGAATTACGATTGTGGAATGTCCATCTCGCGGAGAGGTTTTTACACGGTAACATAATTAAATTATTCATCCAACCACTAATTTCTATGCAACGTCGGCGCCAGAAACTTTTCTGCGCATATTGACCATTGATTATATGCATCTAATCAACCATCACTTGCCATGATTCAGATTTCAAATTTTAGAGAAGACGAGATCGTCTCCATGTTTTTACGCTTGCAGTCTCCATGTTCTATGCATTGTTCCCATGTTAATTATACACCCACATAGTGGGAAGCATGATGTTGGTGGAGGCAATCATGGTTGTGTTAGGTTTAATGTCCATTTCACGAAGAGGTTTTTACACGGCAACAAAATTAATTCTTATTCATCCAACCGCTAATTTCTATGCAACGTCGGCGCCAAAAACCTTTCTATGCATCTTTGATTCTATGCATCCAATCGGCCATCATGTGCCATGGTTAAAATTTTAAATTTTGGAGAAAACAAAATCGACTCCATGTTCTATGCATTGTTTCCATGTTAGTTATACACCCCTATAGTGGAAAGCATGATGTTGTGGAGGCAATCACGGTTGTGTTAGGTGAAATGTCCATCTCACCGAGAGATTTTTATGCGGTAACAAAATTAATTTTTTATTCATTCAACTACTAATTTTTATGCAACATCGGTGCAAAAAACTTTTTTGTGCATCTTGACCATTCTTTCTATGCATCCAATCGGCCATCACGTGTCGTGATTCAAATTTCAAATTTATGAATTTTATTTTTTTTCAAAAAAATATTCACAATAGATCTTGAATTGTGCACAAAAATGTCAGGAGTTCAATGGTGAAAGCCGTTCTTGAATTGGATGCTTCGTTGAGGAATTATAATAAAAAAAGAAAGAGATTAGATTGGATGCGTGCATGCATGCATGCGTCAGCTTTGTCAGGTTGTGTCAGCTGAAAGTCCTGCTCGCACGAGAGGTTTCTATGCGGTAACGAATTAATTTTAAATCATCCAACTACTGATTTCTATGCAACACCGCGATAAAAACTTTTCTGCACAGCTTGACATGGAATTTTATGCATTCGAATCAGCTGGGTCCGCAAGGTCCCCCACCTGCACGTGCGCGTCAACTCTGCGGACCTGAATGGTTGGGCTGGGTGGGGTGGCTGATTGGGGCTCTCCGGTAGATATTGAAAGCCTCGGGCTCCCAATAGCAGGGCCCTATATATATTGATGATTTATTGTTTATATGTTTCTCTAATATATATTGTTGCATGGTATATTTATATGTGGGTTATATATTTATTGGGATGTTTTTTCAGTTTTTTTAGTTACGATGAATGGCGGCGGACTTCCTCAGCCACAAGAACTAGGTTTTCACCCTAGCCATCTTCCATTCGCGCCATCGCCAGATAGGGCTGTTCCAAGTTACCCAGACCCATCAATAGTATAGAATTTTTTAAGTTTTGCGTGCTAATATAATTTTTGCATATAGAGTGTTGTAGTGTGGGCCTTGCATTACAAAGACAAGGACCGTGGTTACACAATCCGAGACATACACTACTGACAGTGGAGACAGACTAGGGTTGCAGCCGGTTTGTAGGATCGATGTGTTAGTTAGGTTTATTTGTACTGTTATGTTTAATCAGGTTTATTCGAACAGTTATGTACTTTAATTAGGTTTATTTGTATGGATATTTTAATTATGTTTGTATGCAAGTTAATTATGTTTTATTATGTTTATTTGTATGGACATCATAATTATGTTTGTATGGATTGTAAGGTTCTCTAAGATCTTTATTATTGTTTTGGTCATTTCTTCGTCCGATAAAGTCATAGTCTACAATGTTCACAAGTTTACATCTCTAAATTTGTGAACAATGAGCAATACCACTTTGTCGGACGAAGAAATGACCAAAATAAAAGTTGTAGATCTCAAAAAATTATAGTTGACAACTTTTTGATTTGAATCATTTTGTCAAGGAAAACTATGTTTGAATTTTTAAATTTTGAAATTTGAATTTTTAAAATGCCCTCAAATCGAGAAATGACCAAAACTAAAGCTGTAGATCTCAAAAAGTTATGCAACTTTGTAGTTGACAACTTTTTTAATTAAAATTATCTTGTCAAAGAAAACTATGTTTGAATTTCTAAGATTTGAAATTTGAATTTTTAAATTGTAATTATAATTTATAGCATATGTTATTAAACATTTAAAGCATGAGACAAAAGCATTATAAATTGTATATGAAAGCAAATTTGTATTGCAATTTTTTGAGCTATATTTTTTTACTATGCAATTTCTAATTTTCAGCCTATTTATGTTAAAGGATATGTTATAGCTGTTGCATGGGCGAGAAACGAAACTGCCGGGTAGCCAGCAGTTTCACCGCGCGCCAAAATTTGGCTTTAGTCCCGGATTGGGCCTTCAACTGGGACTAGAGGTCTTTTAGTCCCGGTTGGTCCACGTCCTCGACTCCGGCGCGCCCGGCGGCGCCCACATCCTCGTCCTCCGTCGGCCGACCAGCGTCCTTGTCCTTGGCTCTGGCGCGCGCCCGGCTCGCGCCCTCTTCTCTAGAGCGCGCGGTGGGCCCTCGTCCTCGTCTCCCCAGCGCGCGTAGCGGCGCTCTCATCCTCGTCCTCCGGTGGCCGGTCGACCTGGCCCTCGTCCTCGGCTCCGGCGTGCTCGACGCCCTCGTCCTCCTCTCCGGTGCGCGCGACTGCTCCATCGCCCTCCTTGTCTCTAGCCTCGCCCTCATCTCCGACAGTGCCTTCGTCTCTGGCCTCGACATCGTCTCCGCCGGCACCTTCTTCGTCTCCGCCGCGGCCTCAACCTTCGTCTGCTGCCAGGTGGTAATACTCGTTGCCAACCCCTTGTCATCTCTTCGTGCTGTGTGAAACCAGGCTTGGAAAGATGCTGAATTTTGATACATAGGGTTTATTGATGTGAATTTTGGTATATACAGACTTATAAAAAATGACTTTAGTGATATACATATATGAATTTTGATGTATTGATGTGTTATGCATTTTGATATATTGACTTTAGTGATATGAATTTTGATATATAAGATTTATTGATGCGAATTTTGATATATATATATATATATATATATATATATATATATATATATATATATATATATATATAATTGACTTCAGTGACATACATTTATGAATTTTGATATATTAACTTTAGTGTTTATGCATTTTGGTATATGATAAATATTGACTACACAGTGATTTGAATTTTGATATATAGGGTTTAGTTATGTGAATTTTGATATTTGTAGACTTATGAAAAAAAATTGACTTTAGTGATATGTATTTTTGTGTATGAAAAATATTGTCTCCAGTGATAAGATTTTTGATATATTGACTTTAGTGAGAAGAGATGGCTGGACGTAGTCATCTCCCTCCGCCGAAAGTCATAGGTTTCAGCGGCTATGTAAAGTGGATGGGATTCGATCGAGTGTTGTCAGATGTACCGTTTAATCATCCAAGCATAGTAAGCAACTATATATGTTTCCAATAAATTAATGTGTCAAATACGCTTGTATAAATATATTTTCTTTTATATATATGTGTGTGTGTGTGATTCTTAAATGTACCGTAGGTAATTGACCCAATCATTTGGCTTAAAGAGACACTCTCAAATTTTGAGGTTCAAGAAGTGGTTGTTCAAACCTTTCATGTAGATAATGGCCCATTAATCTAATGTCGAATTAGCTTTTCCATCGCCACTAGGATGGGTAGAGGTGTTGTACAAATCTCAGAGATGGGAATAAAGGCACCCCAGCAAACTGTTGCACAAAAATATGCTATCATTGCATGTGTAACTAAGCTTGCGAATATTGGGTACACCTTGCCTACACTATCCTCTGTGCTGATACAAACTATAAATGCGGACATGCATCATGATGTTGAGGGCTTTTGTGCAAGCATTGGTCGGAACAACCGAAATGATGTGGTAAAGTCGAAGTCGAACTCATAGCTTATATCTGGATTTGTTGTTATATGCTGCAAAGCTTGGTTCTCATAACTTTTTTTCTGCCAACACTTACAGGTTGAGGACTATGACTTAACCTACAAAAGGTGTAGTTTTGAAGCTATTCTAAACCAGACAATGTATCAATTGGGTTATGATCGGAAATATGCTCATGAATGACCAACACTCGCTACGGAAGGATTTCAGGCAAAACTGCTTGCGACTAAGAGGGAAGACCCATGACTTCTCGAGCACCGTTAAACGTCGTTAGTAGACCATGTGCTCGTAGTTGTGAAGCAAGCGAGAGTGCACTAATTAATGCGTTGGTCTTCATCAATGATATTTTTGGATACCACATCGGTGACCTAAACTTCACCGAAATGAAAATACGAGAAAGTCAACTTCATTAGGTAGTAGTGGTGACATACTATGTTTGCATGAACTTTGGGAAGTACTTGGACATGTAGTGTGCAGTGACTTGGTTTAAATTTATTATGGTTTGTATGAAATTTGATTGTGGGATGGATGATCATTGTAATATACATCTTACTTAATTAGTTCCACTCTTAGTATGTGCGTACAATATTCAATGCAAAGAAACTGTAAAAGAAAAGAAAAGAAAAGAAAAAAAGAGACATTCAGTCCCGGTTGATATGGAGGTGTAATACGTGGCTGCGCCTGGAGCCCAGGCTGGAGCCGTCTTTACTTCCGTTTGGTATTACCAACCGGGACTAGAAGTCACAAATCAATCCCGGTTGAGGGGACCGGGACTAAAGCCAGGCCTTTAGTTCCGGATTGGCAAAACCAGAACTAGAGTGGGTTTCCAAACTGGGACTGAAACCGACTCCTGCACCAGTGAAGGTCGTTCTTAATTCATAGCAAAAGCTATGTAATTAGAAAAGATAAAGCGATGTATAACTTCGAACGGATGGAGTATACACCAAGGTCAGCGATTACAAGGCACAGGCTATGAAGGCCACAATTTTGCTAGCGGTGAACCTTCTTGTGGCTCCACTGGTGTCACCACCTGAAGTTGCAGCCAAATTATGGCTTCAAAAAAAAAAAGTGATGTGTTGAAGAAGAAACATGTTTCTAAAGTTTTATAAGTTTTTTTTTTTCGAAAAGTGCCACCTTGGGCCTGGCCGAGGCCATAGTGTGGGGAGAGCTGGGGTTCGAACCCCGGACCGTCAGGTCCACCCTTGGAGACTTTGCCAACTGCTCTAGGCACCCTTCCCAAGTTTCATAAGAATATCAAACCAAACGAACAGACAAGCATATTAGATGTACCATGAGGTTTATATGAAAGCAAGCTGATACTCCTAGGACAAGAAGACCTGCCCTGTTGTACCGTATCATATTCGTTGTCATTTTCTCCATTTTTGCAGTCCAGAGGCTGAAAGAAATAAGCGAGTGAAAAAAAAATGCTAGAAACTGAACAAACAGCGCGCTAAGATGCAAGACTTGCTAGAGGAACGAATAACCTTGAGATCCTTGTCGAAGCACAACCTGAGTTCCCGTAACGATCCTCGCTCACACAGCAACGAAGGAGACGCTCCAAAGGAGCTTCTGATAGTGGCAACTAGGTCAGTCACCAGATACTTGCCACCATCATCTGCGCCTACGCTGATCTTGCTACCGTACTTGGCAGCATAGCCTGACGCACAATGCGAAGTCAGCAACAAGCCAACACACTTATCATCATTATTCGTCAGCTAAATGTGCCAAACAAGATGTGAACAAAATGCTAGTACGTAATATCAGTCAGGTCAGAAGTGCCATGAGTGTGCATGTATCTGGATTGCGGCGTTGCTTACTGTGACGTTATAGTTAGAGTACAGGTACAGTGCCGTAGAGAAATAGCTGTACTTGTCCTGTATCACTGGGTACGAGCATGCCCCGTGCTTTTCTGCAAGCAGAAAACTGAACATTACTGATACGAAATTTCAGTGGCATTGATGCTACGAATCGAAGTGGGTCGTTTAAGCGGGTATGCGGTATGCGGGTATGTTACTTGAGGATGAGGCAGATGACGGTATGCGGGTGATGTGGCGACAGAAGAGTGGTAATGAGGCCAGAGATAGAAGTACTGTTCGGTTGGCTGGTTCGTGAAGAAGTACTGCTGGCTGGTTTGTGTGAGAGAAAAATAATGTTCCAACTGAAAATTTACGATCGTTTATGACAAGCCACAGCCAAACGAACAGAGAGAATAGCAGGGATAGAGGAACAGAGAATTAGAGCATCTCCAACAATTCGTTAAAAAAAATTACTGCCAAAAAACTTGTCTACCCAACTGGCAAAACCAATTGGGTCAAAAAGAACACATGTACTCCAAAAATTCCAGAGCTTTAGTAACCAAAAGAAATCAAATTTGTGCCACGTCATCTTTTCTTTCCAGATCCGACGTTCTCTCACGCGCCCCCACTAAACAACGACGTTGACTCCTGTCGCTGCCCGCTGCTAGGCTCAGCCAGCAGCCCCCCCTGAGAGTGATTTTGCTTTGTATTTACTATAGAAAAAACGTGATTTTGACATTTGTTCTAAATCTCTATTGATTAGCCCCCCCCCCCCCCCCCCCCCCCCCCCCGAGGTGCTCATCTTGGCTTCGCTAATGCAGCCAGCCCTGATCAGCATCCAGGGGTGTGAGGATCGATTTTCCCTATCGAAACGGGCACCAAAGCGTCGATTGGGAAGGCCGAACGATGGTGTAAATCGGAGGAATTGATTGGGACTTCTGCGCCACATGGAAAGTTTGGGAAAAGAGATTGGAAATTCTTGGAGACCCTTTTTTATCTTGGCCAAAAACTAGGTTTGGGAAGGGTTTTAGGGAGTTGTTGGAAACTGTCTCAGAGAGTTAGGGAAAGGGCAAAGTTATTCTTATGGTAGGATGTGCAGGTGCTAGTCTCTCATACTCTAGTTAGGACCTCAAGTCTACCTTAGTCTTCGTTTGACAAGTGGATAATCTTTTTTTTTTTGGCGAAACTAAGTCCTGGAGGGCATGTGGCCGTCGGATCAACATAAATCGAGTTAGACCATAATGCTCTCAGACTAAGTGATTCGCTCTAAAATATCTAGAGGCAAATAGGGAATGTGTCAAAACCTCTAAATAAGAGAGGGGATGTCCCAATCCTTCTCACTTCTTGAGCATTTTCATTTCTCGTATTCCCCTCTCCTAAGGTTTGCTCATTAGGTCCACAGAAAAATCTTTGATCTGTGTAAGCTTAGATTTTTTAGTTAGGAATGGAGGAAAACAACTATAGTAACAGTGGCAGATTAGTGGTGCAAACGATACTCAGGTGCTACTTAAGCTTGACTAAGGGTTCGACTTTCAATAGGTACTTTTCCTACGTAGTTTATTCTTAACTGAAATAATTCATAAATAACTGTGATTCTGTATGAATGGTCTTAACATAATTAGCAGACACAAATATGAACTATTTAAGAACTGAGGTGTTGGCTGATTACATCATCGACGACAACTTAGGAAGTTAGGATGTGTTGGTGACCCGTAATAATTCATAAATAACTGTGATTCTGTATGAATGGTCTTAACATAATTAGCAGCCACAAATATGAACTATTTAAGAACTGAGCTGTTGGCTTATTACGTCATCGATGAGCACTTAGGAAGTTAGGAAGTATTGGTGACGCGTATCCTGTGGTTGTGGTGCTTGGTGCAGTTGATATGGTTATGGAAGGGAATTGAGAGGGGCTCTCCAGGCTGGGGAAACAAATAGGAGAATGGGTGAGGAGACTAAAGGCTAAATCAGTTCTTGGTTTAACTAATTGCTTATACAAATCAGAGGCTGGCAAAAATCCCAGAGTGAAAAGTGTGATTTCGTTCTTGGTATGAGTCACTCAATATCCTTTTTTAGCATATGCCATCATGCTTGGTTTAACTAATTCCTGTATTTTGGATGCAGGCAGCAGTGAGGTGATGGTTGGCCTACATGATGGTATAGTGAGAATGCGCCCTTGGGATAAAAGAAAGATTACCATACCCACCTCTATGCGGTTAGGCATCAAATAAGAAAATTATATTATTCCACTTGCTTTTATTTTTTTCTTGCTTTTATGCTACTGACATTTGCTATTGTTTTGTAATCATGAAGGTAGAGCGGTGTGCGAAGTAACACTTGTGAAGATACATTGATGTCATGCCAGAGGTTTGTAAAATTTGAAGCATGCTGCGTTTTGTTTTGTTTGTTACGTAGCCCTCTACCATCCACTGCCTGATCAAGCGGTTGTGTTTGATCTTATGGTTCTCACTTCTCAGGAAAGATACTGAGGTACAAGAAGATCGGTGGTAATATGGCAAGCCATCACAACTTAAGTCAATCACCTTTCACATATTGGGGAGATCAGACTACAGCACTGCTCCAAGATGTTCGTGCAGATTGCTCCATTCTATGCTTGTTTTAGGCCTGTTGGCAAAAAGTGCTCCTATTGTAGATAACTAGATATGCTAGTGGAAGCCCACGGTACCTCAAGATATGTTTTGCTACGTCATGTCCTTTGATAAAGTGATCATGGTTGTTTTGTAGATCTACACATGATGGAAATGATCCCCGAAAAGGACCCGCGTCGTCCGTGTGTGGCGACTCGGGGGGAAACCACCGCCGCCGCCGAAGGCCCCTTGGGGCCGCCACTCCGGCCGCTGTCGCCGCCCCCCTCCGGCTTGCGGTGGCGGCGGCCCGCGGCTCTACTGCCCAAAAAGGTCGCTGCCGCAATTTCCTCGCCCCTCCCACCTCCTCCTCTCCCCTCCCTTCTCCCTCCTCGTGCTTCCCTTTCCTCACACCGGCGGCTCCGATCTAGCTCATGGTGGGCCTGTGCCGGCCGGATCTGGCGGGCGGATGACCTGTGCTGGCTGGATCTAGCGACCGGGTGACCTGGCGTCCGTTCCCCGCGCGTGCTCGGTCAAGCGGCGGCTGGTCGTCTAAGGCCCGGCGCCAGACGGTCGAGGCCAGTGGTCGTGTTCGGCCAGCGTACCCCGGTGAGCCTCCCACCCCAACCCCTTTGCTTCCTCTTCCGCATCGTCTCCAGTACTTTGGGTTTGCCGGTGGGGCGATTAAAGGTTCTCTAGTCGCAGATCCGCCACGGCGGCAGCCGGCCCTCCATAGTCGATGAGATCCCCAACGCAGTGTGCCGCTATCCGACGCGGCCCCGTGATGGTGTTGGCGCCCCTGGCACCATCGCGGTGCTCTCGAGCGGTGGAGTACTAGTGTGGGGGCTCAGGGACCTAGGGCGCCGGCATGGCGCCGGCCGCCACATCCCCCTGGTCAGTGGAACCCACCCAGCGTGGAGCTCCACGACCCGACACGGACACGTGCTGGTGCAACCTCCACCTGGCACGACCTCAACCTTGTAGGTGCTCCCGAGCGGCGGAGCCCCTTCACGACCATCTACTAGAGCTACTCTGCGGTGTGGCGTTTCTTCTACATGTGCGTGTGCAAAGCTCTAGTCACGTAGTTTGGCCGTGGGCTTGCCGGCGGCGGGGCTGCGTGGCCTTGGACGTTCTTCTTCGCGTACATGCATGGTTGAAAGGTCCTAATGGCTAGAGGGGGAGGTGAATAGCATATTAAAATTTTATACAACAACACTTAGCAACCCGGTTAGACAAATATGAGGCGAAGCGAGTGTTGCGCTAGCCTACTAAAAATGCAAACCACCTACCACAATTCTAGTTTATATAATCTCTATCCACACAATGGCTATGTCACTATACTAAGTTAGTGTGCTCTCAAAGGCTAACTAAAGAGCCACACTAACCAAACTAACAAGCTCTCACGACTAGCTACACTAAAGAGCTTGACAATTAGTTTATGGTAATGTAGAGAGAGAGAGCAAGATAGATATACCGCCGAGTCGAGGAATGAACCAATCAATCACAAGAATGAATACCAATAAAGACCAATCACCTCGAAATCAAATGATGACATAATGATTTTTTACCGAGGTTCACTTGCTTGCCGACAAGCTAGTCCTCGTTGTGGCGATTCACTCACTTGGAGGTTCACGCACTAATTGGCATCACACGCCAAACCCTCAATAGGGTGTCGCACAACCAACACAAGATGAGGATCACACAAGCCACGAGCAATTTACTAGAGTACCTTTTGGCTCTCCACTAGGGAAAGGTCAAGAACCCCTCATAATCACCACGATCGGAGCCAAAGACAATCACCAACCTCTGCTCGATGATCCTCGCTGCTTCAATCCGACTAGGTGGCGGCAACCACCAAGAGTAACAAGATAATCCCGCAGCGAAACACGAACACCAAGTGCCTCTAGATGCAATCACTCAAACAATGCACTTAGATTCTCTCCCAATCTCACAAAGATGATGAATCAATGATGGAGATGAGTGGAAGGGCTTTGGCTAAGCTCACAAGGTTGCTATATCAATGCAAATGGCCAAGATAGTGAGCTAGAGCTGGCCAAACGATATTTATAAACACCCCCAAACAATAAAGTTGTTGGCTCAATTATTGGGCTGACCGTGGGACGACCGGACGTGCTAGTCGTGTGCACCGGACGCATCCAGTGTGGCGACCGGATGTGTCCGGTCACTGCGTCCGGTCACAACCTGACCGCCACGTGTCCCTTTCAAATTGTTTAGCCATTCGCGTCCAACGGCTATCTCTGTGTAATCGAACGTGCTATTAAGAAAATGACCGGACGCGGGAGATGCAGTGTCTGGTCAAGTCTAAAGAGCTCCCAGAGCCGCTCTGGGCCGACCGGACGTGTTCGGTCACACCGGACCAGACGCTCCCAGCATCCGATCAATTATTGCGTTGAAAACCTGAGACTTGCTGGTTCACACCGGACGCGTCCGGTCTCTGCGTCTGATCGAGTCCAAAGAGCTCCCAGAGCCGCTCAACTGCGACCGAACGCGTCCGGTGTGGCCGACCAGACGCACCCCTACGTCCAGTCCTCTCTGGACTAACACCCACGCTCCACGTCACCTCGATCGGACACTAAACAGTGATTGCTCAGCGTCCGATCACTGCTACGACCTAGAGTCTGGTCACCTCGTCAACTCTGCCACGCCTGGCCAGAATACCGAACGCGTCTGGTATGGATATCGGATGCGTCCGGTCACGTCAGGAACATTGCCACCTGAGACAATACCGGACGCATCCGGTATGCATATCGAACGCGTCCGGTCACCTCGTGACCAGCGCATTCAACTTATTTTCAACTCTATCTTCTTTACCCTTGTTTAAATGTGCCAGCCACCAAGTGTATCACCTTGTTTAAATGTGCCAGCCACCAAGTGTATCACCTTGTGCACATGTGTTAGCATATTTTTCACAAAATATTTTCATGGGTGTTAGCACTCCAATAGATCCTAAATGCATATGCAATGAGTTAGAGCATCTAGTGGCACTTTGATAACCGCATTTCGATATGAGTTTCACCCCTCTTAATAGTACGGCTATCGATCCTAAATGTGGTCACACTCACTAAATGTCTCAACCAACGAAACAAAAAAGCTCCTGTCAAGTTTCACCTTTGCCTTGAGCTTTTTAATTTTCTCTTTCTTCTTCTCCAAGTCCAAGCATTTGATCATCACCATGTCATCACCATCATCATGTCATGATCTTCATTTACTTCATCACTTGGAGTAGTGCTACCTATCTCATAATTACTTTGATAAACTAGGTTAGCACTTAGGGTTTCATCAATTCACCAAAACCAAACTAGAGTTTTCAACGGTGCGTGCGATTTGGCCGTGGGCCGGGTGAGCCGGCGGTGGGGCTGCATGTCCGCGGGTGCCTTCCCCTGCGCCGATTGTCGAGGAGGGCAGAGAGTCGTCTCCGCAGTGCGACGGCGAGGGTTCTGGGCGAAAGCTCAGCTCAGCTCTTGGCTAGGCCAGCGACGAGGGATGCCATCAGGCGGAACATCCTTGTTGAAGGCGTCGCTGAAGAACCCCCTGTTGCCTCCTCTCCTTGGTCGGCTGTGCCGATGCGGTTCTCCTAGGCACTGGAATCGGGCGAAAGCCTTGCTAAGCTACTGCTTGGCGGACGATGATTGCATCTACATGTCATTCACCTCCCTGGAGGCATCGTCGAAGAGCTCCTATGCCTTGATGTTGTAGTTCTTTATCCCTTTTGTGTATTTGTGGTTGTGCCACCGTTTGCCCTTGCACTAGGGTAGGTGTACACAAATGTCTTGTAAATCTTGCGGGCTATTTTGGGTCAATATATAAATATAAATCAGGTGGGGAACGCCTCCCCCCGTTGAAATTAAAAAAACAAATGATGGAAATGTAATATATAAATGAGTTTCCTCTTGAAAAAAAGGGAATCAATTAGCCAATAGAGAAGGCAGCTGTAAATGATTATTGACTAATCTATGCACCTACAAAAATGTGACCTATGCCTACTCGATGTCTAACTCTAGGCAACCATAATTTGACGCCATAGACTCAATGGGAATGTTCTTGCAGCTTTCTCCAAGTGCTTAAGAAATAAGATCATAGTCATATAGCATACTTCCTTAATAAAGGAGTAGCAGAAAAACAAAGCAATTGCTTTTCTCACGCTAAAACCACGTATTGGCATACTTCCCATCATCCCTTAAGTATTTAAAAGGTTCTTAAAATGCACATGTGATGTGGCAAACCATAATACAAGTTCATCCCAATTTTGTAGTATCGTTCCAGGCTCCCAGTTATCTGCATTTGCCCTTGCCCAACAGCACAAGCATGCCACATATGTGACGGGAGATGCTATTGAAGAAGGAAAGGCTTGAAGAACTTATATTTGTGCTTTATCAAGGAATATGATGTTAGTGGCGGCCGACATTTAAATGTGACACATTTCGTCGAACACTAGGATGAGTGCATTAGAGCGGAGCTCTAGGATGCAAGTGAGAGTGTAATGCAGAGAGGCACGTCCTTCCAACGACAGTCCCATTTGGCACTGCACCCTCAATTTTGCCTTCCAACGCCGCTCGTTGGCATTGTGTTCAACCATGAGTGCGTGAAAAAATGGGGATCTTGTCTAGCCTAGAAGGGAGGAAAACTAGCGACCTCGATCATGCATGCAATGCAAGGTGCCAAGGTGCAGCACGGGCCCTGGACCGTGGACCGCTTGTCACTGCTAAACCTAAGCTGACCAGACCCTGTTAGGTTGAGATTTTATGTTGGGAACCCTCGGGTTCCCTTTTTGAGTTGGGAACAGGATCGATTTTTGACCTAATGGGTAGCCTGACATCTCGAGGACTAAACATTTATTTTTCAGCATAGATCTCCAATACCCTTTATGTATGTTTTTCCTCCATTATTACGGGAAAACAGTTGTATGCTTTTTTCCTCATATATATGAACTATGTACATGTAGTGTTTGAGACTACTGTGATTAATAGTGGCAAATTAATCTAAAATGTGTTGTGTGTGTGCATATGGACTATGGAGAAATGAGATTAGAGACATGAATGTGGAACCTTTTGTTTTTCACATAGTTATAAATAGTCGCGTGCCACTATAATATTGTCAATTATTCTGTTATTGCAATTAAGGATGCTTTAGCTCATATACAACTATCTGAGCCACACAAAAAATTTAGCGAGACCCAAACCCTGACACAGAAAAATATTCATTCTCTACTCTACAAACTATAATATATGCTCATTATTGTATTCTTTACTTAATAAATGAAGTAATGAACCATAAAAATATTGAGTTGTTTATATTGTTGAATGTCGTATCAACATGAATATTGGCTATACCCATGAGAATACGAATTGACTGAGTGACTGAAATAATAGACATTTACGTATGTTCTCCTAGAGCCATGGGCATGTATTTGAGTATTTGTCCATAAAATTTCCTTAGTTCCATATTTTTTTTCATAATCGTTTAAGAATTTTTCATATTTTCAACAAAATTGCTAATCGAATAACTTATTCTATATCCTACTATGAATTTGTTTAGCTTCGGCAGAAAGCCACCACTAAATAACTTTGCTTCTTGTTATTGAAACCTTGGTTTTTCATTAGACCAAGGGGTGCGGTGGGCTTGGGCTAATTTTTTTGGATTTGGCTTTTAAAGCCCAAACTGAATATGACCTAACCCAAGATTTGATCGGGTCACCTTTAAGTCTGGTCGGGGGTTAGAGCATCTCCGAGAACATTTGTAAATCTCACTCTCTAAATCATCATTTAGAAAGTCATTTATATAAAAATCGTTTTCTATATCTTTTTACTCTCCAACATTTTTTCTATATCTCGTGTGCACTCTAGAGAGTCACTCTTGTCTTCTATTTTTTGCTAGCATCCGGAATAGAAGAAGGCTATATTTGAATAACCATTTAGAGAAGTTGTTAGAGGACAATTTTTCACCAAAATATCTATCCTTAGCATTTAGAAATGATACAAAGAGTCTCTGGGAGATGCTCTTAGACTCAGGGTGATTCGTCAGCCAAATCTACAACTAGTTGCTAGTCCAAATAGTAACTAGTCCTAGTTGATGCTAAAAAGTACGATGCCTTGACAGTGGTTACCACAATAAACTTTTGCGTATATCACGACATGCTCCACGTATGTCTAACAAAAGCTATGTTACTAGAAAAAGTCAAATCGACGTATATTTTCGAACGGATGGAGCATACACCAAGGTCAGCGATTACAAGGCGCAGGCGATGAAGGCCACAACTTTGTTAGCGGTGAACCTTCTCGTGGCGCCGCTGGTGTCACCACCTGAAATTGCAGAAAAAAAAAATTAAGGCTTCAAAAAAAAAAGGTGATGTGTTGAAGAAGAGACATGTTCCGCAATTTTCATAATAATATCAAACTTAACGAACAAACATGCATATTAGATGTACCGTGAGGTTTATATGAAGGCAAGCTGATACGCCTAGGACAAGAAGACCTGCCCTGTTCTACCGTAGCATATTCGCTGTCATTTTCTCCATTTTTGCAGTCCAGAGGCTGAAAGAAATAAACGAGTGAAAAAAAAGGGCTAGAAACTAAACAAACAGCTAAGATGCACGACTTGCCAGAGGAATGAATGACCTTGAGATCCTTGTCGAAGCACAACCTGAGTTCCCGTAACGATCCTCGCTCACAGATGAACAAAGGAACCGCTCCAAAGGAGCTTCTGATAGTGACAACAAAGGTCAGTTACCAGACAGTCGCCACCATCATCTGCGCCTACGCTGTTCTTGCTTGCCAGCGTAGCCTGACGCACAACACCATGCGAAGTCAGTAACACTATCATCATTATTCATCAGCTAAATGTGCCAAACAAGATGTGAACAAAACGCTATGGTACGTATCAGTCAGATCAGAAGTGCCATGAGTGTGCATGGATCTGGATTGCGGCGTTGCTTACTGTGACGTTGTAGTTAGAGTACAGGTGCAGTGCCGTAGAGAAATAGCTGTATTCGTCCTGTATCACCGGGTACGAGCATGTCCCGTGCTTTTCTGTAATCAGAAAAACTGGACATTACTGATACGAAACTTCAGTGGCATTGATGCTACAAATGGAAGTGGATCATTTGAGCAACTGGATGCAGATTAATTACCCCACTGAAGAAACGCAGCAACCGGCCGTGCGCGCCCATGACATGCATTACATTACAGGATGGTGGGATCTTGTGAGCCCATGAAACGCAACTGAACAAGCCTGAAACGAAGCAAGAGGAGAACTGGTTTCGGGTCCGCTGTTTACCTCATGGGCCCAAAGAGATCCATGGCCCCCGGAGCAGAGAGACGGTGAGCTGCAGTATAGCGAGGGCCAGTACTCGTGAAGCTCCGTCGTGAGGTTTGAGACCTGGCAGGGACACAACAGTACTACAGCGTTTACGGATGCCGTGTTCTGTCAATCAGATGTGACTTCGGCTTAGCGGTTACTAGGGCCGCGTTTAGTTCGCCTGAATCCGCCGCCGCCGGAATTTCCAGTACTGTAGATGCACTGTATCGTTTTGTTTTTATTTGATAATAATTGTCCAATCGTTGACTAATTAGGCTCAAAACGTTCGTCTCGCAAAGTACAACTAAACTGTGCAATTAGTTTTTGATTTCGTCAACATTTAGTACTCCATGCATGTACCGCAAATTTGATATGACGAGGAATTTTCTTTTTATATAGTGTCAAAGTTGGGAGTTTTGGTGGAAATAAACATGGCCTAGCAATCTAGCAGACCTTTGCCACGTCGAAATCTGGGTTGTTGCAGCAAGTTGGTCCGTCCCATCTGGGATAGCAAGAAACGTGTTGATGGACACATCGGATGGATGGAACGGAGCATGCAGAGCACTCTGCAATTCTAGTGGTAAACGAGAGAAGAAAAGAAAAGAAACGAAACGAATTGTGAACCATCGGATAGGATCAGAGCTGCCGAGTTGCAAAGAAGAATGCAGCAAACATGCATTTCGATCAGTGCCCTGGATGAACTTGATGCACGAGGTACTGGTTTCCGAATACACAGGAAGGTGTACTGACCGGCAGCGAGCATTGGACGAGCAGCATGGGCCGGCGGCACTGCTCCGGCAGACGGTGCCCGGCCACTGCAGCGCCAGCACGAAGTAGTCGAAGCCCGGCCGCGTGGAGGCAGACGGGGAGGCGAGCAGGGACGCCAACAGCAGCAGAAGGATCATCGTCGTTCTCCCTCCGTTCAGGCGGTGGCACTCAGTCAGATGCGTGTACTCTGACGCTACATTTGTTATGGCCCTGAGATGCTGCAGCCTGCAGCGACGATCATGGAGAGAGTTCCACCGGAAGTCTGGAACGTCGTAGCAGGGTTCGGTTCTACCGTTCTAGACTAGAAGGCGCCTGAGTCAGTTAGTGCGGTGCGCCGCGTGCGGTTAGCTTGGATCGATCGGCTGCAGTCCGATCGTCGGTTAAGTTCCGCTCGCTCCATCTCGGGGCTCAGGCCCTGATGCTTCTATGAACTTCTTCAATCGTCAGACTATGCGTGAGATACAGTAAAGTGCATCTCCTACCTCCAGCTCTCTCCCAAGGGGGAAAAAAAAAAGGCCTGGAATGGGACCCAGACTCCAACGGGCCGTGTAGTCAAAGCGTCAACGCACGGCATGTCCGCGTGTTTCCTGGCATATGTCTGCGTGTTAAAGCCGCGCCTGCTGCCGTGCGCACTGGATTATTATTATATATATTAATACAAACAAGAGGAGAAAAAAAGGGCCAAAGCCCGTACTCCTGCAGCAGAGAAGCTGGGGCCCACCGAACGATCACACCCCGTTCGCTAGTATAAAATTTGGTTGAAACTAGCTGAAAAATACTGTTTCGGCTAAATTATTATGAGAGAAAAATACTATTGTAGCTAAAAAAAAAGTCGAACAAACTATTTTTAAGGGAACGGGGCTATATCTCACACGGTGCTGTAGCCATAGTGCAGGCCTGCAGCCGAACGTTGGTCAAAGAAGCCGTATGCTCTCTCCAGTTTTCCACAGCCCTTCTGCTGCTTTTCCTCCGGTCACACCCCCATTTCACACTGGAGTACTGTAGGGGTAGCAATTAATCAGCGAGTTGCCGTACCATTACCGTCAAGTTTAGCATGGGGATAATGGCCTGTCGGCAGTTTCGGTACTTCCAGTGACGGAGTGACCCCATCCTCGTGTGAGTACGCGTGCGTGCAGCTGCAGGCTGCAGACCGTGCATCGAGCACGAGGAATCTGAGGAGGTGACGCTGACGGGTGAGGCTGAGGCGAGCCACAGGAGGACACTGGGCACTAGCACTAGCAGACTGCAGACATGCAGCTTTGCCGTGTTCTTTGCTCGGCTTTGCTGCCACCACATTAGCCAAAGTGTCAGTAGTCCTGCTAATCTTAACAAACCCTGTTTAGGCTGTCTTAACTAAGGTAATAAATAGCGGATTGACATAGCGGACGCTAAATTCCAATAACATTATATAATAATCTCATGTAATTTAGGTATATTTATTTCTTAAAAATGACTTTCTTACACATTAGAAAAATCAACCAAATATAACATAGTGTAAATAGATATTTAATTGTATTCTAAGAGTTGGTTCTTGATCAAATATATTTTAGATTAAGAATGAACTATCTATGTTCTCGACTTATGCCGCTATAGCGGACTGCTACGTCAAATAATCGGTCGTTGTAGCGGCTTGCTGCGTCAAATAACGGACGCTAAGTTCCAACCCGCTACGTCATAGTGGTAGCGACAGAGAGCCGCTACCGCTATAGCGTATTTAGTACCTTGGTCTCAACTAGGAGTAGTACGTAAGTTACGTTGGTTTTTGTTCTATAAACAAAGTTACTCAGCATAGCTTGACAAACCTTGTTTAAGCTGTCTCAACTAGGAGTAGGTTGGTTTTTGGTCGGCGTTTGCAGGTTAAGTGCCCTCTCAGCATAGCTGTCCTAGCCGGTAAGAATAAAAGTAATGCTGGTACTCCGTATATTTGAGACACCTGGATTTTATAAATATTTTCAGCCTTTGGATCTAATCCCTCCGTTGATATGATAGATTTTGAGATTGACATAATTCATCAGACTATTCTAAACTTAATTAAGTTAACAACATTACCATCGATCACATCAAATAAATAAACCGTAGGAATATTATTTTCCGCCGCCGGGCATGGCCCCTGCCGCTGAGGGAGATGGCGTTGTCGCCGACCAGCGCGGGCGTGCAGAGGTGTTGGCATCGACGAGGCCAAGTGCTGCTGCTGCTGCTGCCGCTGCCGCCGCCGCCAGCCTCGGGCATGGCCCCCGCGATCGCCCTGTTGCCGACTAGCACGGACGTGGAGCGGAGCACGCCAGACATCGTGGGCGGAGGCAGGGTGGAGCGCGCGGCCAGCCAGCCCCAGCCTGGGTGGAGGTAGGGTGCTGGCGCGGCGGAGCTCGGCATCGTGGCCGCCAGGCGGCGCCAGCGCATGCGCAACCCGCGATATCGAGGTTGGAGTGGATTTTTTTTTTCCTTTATTAGATCGACGGAGATGCCCAGTGCCGACGCAGTTGCCTCGGACGTGGCGGAATGCAATTTCTAGATAACAGCTCCATCTTTCAATGGTATTTCATATAAGAGTTTTTTCACTGGTATTTTTTGATTTTCATGATCTTTTGATGCTATAAAACTATTTTTTTTTTAATTTAAGAGACTTGTTACAGTGCTGGGGTGGAACCTGTGGTTCCTCCCTACAGAAAAACGGTTCGTTTAGCTGAAATTTAGGTAATACTAATGTTTATACTGATTTATTGTGAGAGAAGAATATTATTTATCCGCTGAAAAGCAATGCCGAAGAACAAAACGGAATTTGGCAACCGTTCACCATGAAAAAAATTATTAATTGTCACTAAGGGTAACTTAGTACTTCTAGTCCTTCTGACTCCCTACGTCACCACCGCCAACCGGCATCCTGCACCTGGTCGCCGCCATTCGCCTCCTTGGGTCACTGCCGCCTGCCTGCCACTTCTGTGGGTCACCGTGACGAATGGGGGCTTGTGGTACTCCGTAGGCAACAAGGACAGCTTGGTCGTGGCAGGACTTCTCTACACCATAGTCGGCTTACAGATCCTCTCCTATCATCTGGAGCATGCCGAGGGTGAGGCTTTGTTTAGATTGTAAATTTTTACAATCTGGACACTGTAACACGTTTCGTTTGTATTTAACAAACTTTATCCGATCATGGACTAACTAGACTCAAAAGATTCGTCTCGTGATTTATAACCAAACTGTGCAATTAGTTATTTTTTTTACCTACACTTAATGCTCCATGCATACATCCAAAAATTGATGTAATGGAGAGATAGTGAAAAACTTGGAATTTAGAGGTGATCTAAAAAAGGCCTGAGTGGCCGAGGGTGGAGCCGTGGACTCGTCGATGGTGACGCGGATTGATGAAGGCGCGCATATTCCACGCTCACCTGCATCATCGCGCCGCACACCGTCCGCGCGCACCTCACGGTGCCACCCGCCGTGTCGTGCCGGAATTTTTTTTTAATTTTAACATTTTTTCTAAACTAATTTTAAATCTAACCGTGTCGGTTTTTTTTAAACTAACACTTTTGGTCGCGCCTATTGTCCTGGCGCGGTCAAATGCCTGTGTCACGTCATGCATGGCGGCGCGGCAGAGGGCTGACGTGGCGGCAACCAGAAGCGCTGACCGTTGACGTGGCAGAGCTCTACCGCGCCATCGATCTTGGCGCGTCAGTGCCGCGTCCTGATCCGTGGCGCAGCAGAGATGGGTATAACCCCGTGACCAGTCCCGCTGCCCGAGCAGCAAGGCCGCCTAGACGTCGCTCCCGCGCCCGCCCGTCGCCAAGCACGCCGGCCGCCGCGCCACGAACGGAGGTAGCCCGGCCCTCCATTGCCGCCTCCCTCCCTTCCCTTCCATTCCCCGGCCGCCTCCCTTCCTCCTCGTCCTAGTTCAAGGTAATGATGCACATTTTAATTTTGTTTGAATGGTGGATAGGATATCATGAATGGGAGTTAAAGTTAGTAGGAAAATTATGTTTGAGAACTATGATGAAGATATTAGTTTGATTTTGTCAATGTTAAGGTTAATTATTTAGTTAGAAGTATGTTTGCCATGTATATTTTTGTTGCTATAATTGTTGTTTATAAAATTTTAGTTGCATTGCAAATGATTATATTTACATTAATTTGCCTTGTTTTGATTGATGTTTAATTTGAACCATTTTATTAGATGGAAGACATGTTTCGGGAGCAGTTATGGCGAAAACGGGGTCATCCTAGAGAAATTTACCCCGACGAGTCTAGCAAAGATACCCCCGTCCCTCCTGAACTCCCTGTCCCTAATTGTGACTGTGGTCGTCCGGCCGACGTGTTTCAATCGAGACATGCGGACACAGCGGCTCATTGCTTCTACACGTGCAGTCGTTTTAATATAAGTAATTGTTTCCACTATTTTTTTCTTCTTCATTTGTATTACTAGATTACTAATATTTTGTTGAATTTTTGTTGTGTAGTATCATGAGAGGTGCTTTTTCTTTTAGTGGATCGACGGTGCAGACAAGTTTGACCCCAGATACCTCCTTTTCGACGATTGGTGGAGAGGGCGACATCCATGAGAGCACTTCGAGCGGTGGGTTCCACCTCCCCCTAACCCCCCAATGACGGCTAAGGAGAAACACTTAGCCGCAGTTAGACAACTCGAGGAACCTCCTCTGTGCCATTGCGGAGACCGAGCCGTGATAAATCTTGACAATACGCTGAAGTTTGTGTGTCCAAACAAGCATGAAGTAAGTGCAAAATGTATTTGTTGAAATATTGAGCTATACGTGTCATGTACTAATGTCACGTTATTTAGGTGTATTCAATGGCGAAGTGTCGTTTCAAGGAGTGGTTGTATGGTCCTAAGAACAAATGGCCCAAAGAACCTCCAAAAGCAAAACAAAAGAAGAAAGAAAGGTTAATTTACAAAGCACTACCAGTCAAGCGCGAATGTGGTGTTAAATCCAACTACGGTCTAGTCCCTTCGGAGCTTGGAATAGGCCATTATTGTGGCCATATGATTGACTATGATGAGGTTGGTTATTTTTGTGGTAACCATGAAATCGTATTTTATTTATTTTGCTAAGGCATATATGATATAATATATCGTTTGAACAGGGCACAAGGAAATACAGGTGGGAATGTTATGATGGTCAAGCTAAGTTCTTGGATGAACTAAAGGAGAAGCAAGCAATTGCACGGAAGAGGGGATATAGACCTGACTACGTCAACCTTTTTATTAAACATCACAAAGACAAGATGTGTGAGTTTGTTAGACAGCGCGGTATTTATAACCCGATCAACGTTGGGCTTGTCAAATGGGGATTGGAGAGACGGGTAGCATTAGAGGAGGAGAGGGCAGGAAAGGAGGCAAGGGAGGAGACAAGAGTATAAATACAGGTCTTGAACAAGCATGTTGTTTCATTATGTGCCAGTGAGTGCTTGAAAGCCTTTTTTCGTTGCCTGATTTTAAATATAATATAATCACGTTGCTAACTGATTGCATTTTATACATAAAGGGATTGGATGCAGCGAGGACCATGCTGCAGAGGTGGCCCGTGCAATGTACAAGGAAAAGAAGATAGATGAGCACAGAAAGCGAGCTGGTCATACCGTTGAATCACCGATTGTGTTGTCTAATGAGGGGGACAAGGATGAGGATGACACTGCCAGACTCAGCGAGCTCATCGCTCTAGCAGAGGCGGGCTTACAGACGGATGAGGCTGGAGACGACACTGGTAGACTGAGCGAGCTCATCGCTCTAGCAGAGGTATGCTTGCAGGGGGAGGATGTTGAGGATGACACTGGCAGACTAAGTGAGCTCATCGCTCTAGTAGAGGCGGGCTTGCAGGCGGAGGAAGATGACGATGTGTTCTTCACTCAGACCGCAGAGGCCGTAGATGAAGCGGAGGTCGCTTACTATAGGCGAAAGGCAGATCAGGGTAATGCAGGTGACCCTAGCTACAGCAACAGGGTTGTGGTTGAGGATTGGTACTCAGACGACGAGTTGCTTACTCAGTATGTTTCTGACTTAGGGTTTTTGATTGTGCCGTCTGTTAGTTCCATGCTTCATTAATGATCAATATAGCCATGTAGTAGAAATTCTATGTGTTGTCTTATATTCCATTTGAACTACTGATGTATTATATCCATGTATCATGTACTCAAATTATCCATGATCGATCTTAAGTGATCACATCTGTTTGTATCATGCGTTCAAAATTTCTAAAATGAATATAATCATTTGTCGTGCCATAGCCTAGGTTCTGGTGCTCCATAGGCATGGTTGTGCCACGCTAGGGCCCACGGTGCGTTTGTGCTGTGCCATAGTATATAGCGCGTCAGTGACGCGCCATAGACCACGGCGCGGCAGTGACGCAGACAGACAACGGCCAGCTACAATTGAGTTGTTGTCGGTGCTGTACAAAACTACAAGTGCTGTACAAAATGAACATGAAGCAAATAAATGGACGATAAGTTACCACACAACATTTTGATTGGTTTATGAGTCTACAAGTTTTCGACGACAATATTCATTCAACATAAGTTCGACGTAACGAACTAAGGCCCATGAATGTAAGGATCCCTCGAACGTCTCTTGGAAACCTCGTCGTCCGGTAGAAGAAAGGGGTCGTCGTACTCCACATCAAGAAGGGGGTACAGCTGGTGTGGAGTGGGAGGGGCCATCCTGTTACAAAATGATAAACAAAGGGTTAGAGTATTCAAATTAACAATTTTTAGATTAACATTATGTAGCATTGCAAAATTTGAACTACTTGTTATGCAATACGAACACAATATGAAATCATCTGCTGCCTTCTATGCTGGCTAGCCTTGTGGCTAGATTGTTTGCAAATGGAGCAAAGATTCCTGCCATGGGTATCATTGAAGCCTCCCCCGCCGTACATGTCTTCATCGTACCCTCTCATAGCGTCCATATCCCCCTTTAGTCGCTTCTTCTTCCTCCTACCCTTCCCTACCTTCATTAGATCTAGATGTGGCACGTAGTCATAACCATTATAAGGTGGGCACTATGTTGGGTCAAGGTATGGCTCGAAGCTCATCTCCCAAATACTAACGGTGTTCGAACGGAGATACAAGGGTGACATATATGGCTGATCCTCATAGTTGTAACCGCGAACCCTACAGGTCGTGATCATATGAGAGCATGGGACATACATGATCTAAGGGATGTTGCAACTGCACTCTACCTTTTCAAGATCAACTCGATAGTTTCGTCCACCATAATGTTCGCCATCCAAGCTTGTGCCACCCTTGCCCCGTACACTAAAGATATGGCGGCGGGGTCCATACGGCTCGATGGTGTGCTGCTTGGCCAATTCATCGGCCTCCTTCAAATGTTCAGCTCCAGCCTTTCCAAAATGCCCCTGCTCAGCTATATTTCTCTGCGTAAGTTCTCACCTCTTCATAAAATATTTGTTGCACTTATGAAAGGAGAACTCAACAATTCCAGACACAGGCAACGATCGAACTCCGGTGAATACACGATTGAAGGACTCCGAGGAGTTAGTGATGATGTCATACCTGAAACCCCCCTCGTCATATGCTAACGCCCACTGAGTCTTCTGTTCTATCTGGGCCACTAACCAGGCCTTTCCCGCTACATTTACCATCTTGTCTAGTTCTCTCTTTATCTCCTTGAACTGGTGCTCTGTATGTACACAACATAGAGCCTTTACCTTGTCACATACCTCCTGCTTCCGCTGACGTCGCCAAAAATTAGCAGCAAAGTGTCTCATGCACCATCTATGTACTAGAGGCGGGAACCCATCTATATGCTCAGCTGCAGCATTAAGAATCCATGTGTGACGGTCGGAGATCAAACATATAGTGCGAGTTGGACTAAGCACTTGCACACGTAGAAGCCACATGAACCATGACCATGATTCATTGTTCTCTCCTTCTGCCAAAGCAAAAGCCACAGGTACTATCTGGTCCTCAGGATCAACAGCAGCAACCATCATCAAGGTGCCCCAGTACTTTCCTGTCAGGAAAGTGCCATCAACAACAGCAACCATCATCAAGGTGCCCCAGTACTTAGTATGACTGGACGACAAAACTGAAATGC
Organism: Miscanthus floridulus; assembly: GCF_019320115.1. Classification (NCBI taxonomy): domain Eukaryota; kingdom Viridiplantae; phylum Streptophyta; class Magnoliopsida; order Poales; family Poaceae; genus Miscanthus; species Miscanthus floridulus. The sequence continues at coordinate 116,255,833 of NC_089582.1, forward strand.
ATGTTTTGTTTGCGCGAACGACCAGAACACATGATAGAGGACATGCCTTAATGGGTCCCAGAAAAACATCCCTCCGGTGTCCACAAACCATTTCAAGCCAGGGTTGTAATAATGTATTGCACATAAGATGCAGGGCACCCTATTGTACGCTTTCTCCCAAGTACCCCATCGAATCGCTAGAGCAATTTGCTTAGCACGCCAAGCCTTTTCGTACATCACATCGTACGTAACGAATCTAGATATGGACTGTTGTAAAGAAGACACCGAGATGTCGTTATTGTCATCAATGAGCCCCAATATACGACGGGCAAGGTAACGTACAGTGAGCTTATGATGATTTTCCTTCCCCTATTGTCTAGGCAAGTATAGGGTTTAACAATTTTAGTTATCCTCCACTTGCCATCACTCTGTCTCCTTTGTGCATTTAACCTCCACAGACAACCGTTTTTGCATATCAAGTGGTACCTCAACTCCTGGTCCGAATGAGTGATGGTGTACGGTCTATGGTGGTACACAGCATAGTCTTGAAGGAAGAGTTTCATCTCTGACATTATGTTAAATATCATCCCCTTCCTAAGGGTTTCTTTCTCATGATTATACAATGAATTCCTACACAGCTAGAGACTAGTATCACAAATTGTCATATCTGTCATGCTGACATCCCTATAGTTCGGGATGCCCCTGAAAGGTACATTCTTGGACCTTAGTTTCTCAAGCTCAGTCGCTGTGTAAGGTGATGGTGGAACATACTGCTGCGCTTCGCTAATTTTGGCCCATGAATCATAGGGGGTATCATCTGTAGCCAAATCTATGACTAGTCTGCCCTGAGCATGGACACCTTGCAAAACCTTAGTTGGTACTGGTAATGGCATAGTATGAACCGGTACTGGCATAGCATCAGCCGGTGTTGCCATAGCATCTGTACCTCCTTGGTCATCATCAGAATCGTCTGAATCACTGCTAAGTACATCATCGATCCTGTCCTCCTCCTCCTGCTCCTTCTCTTTCCGTTCGAACTCATTCACAATGAAGTCATTGCTTATACAGCCTACTGCAGTTGAATAAAATTGCTCCTGCGTCAACTAACCGTCCAAATCCATGTTATTCTGAGTTGCTTCCCCTTCGACCCCAAATTCTTGTTCATTGCCTCCAAAACCATCAATGGACGGGTCGTCCTGAACACCATGCATCCTGTACCCATTCTCCACCACCACCTCAGCCATAGGCACATTGGAACCTTGGAGAACCCTAGTGTAGGGGGACCAGTGAGTAGGGGCACGCAAGGGCATGAGGACATAGTGTGCCCTAGTCTTCCTAGTATCAAACCGCCCTTTTAGTGTGAAATCACCGCCAAACTTTGTATTCAAAAAGACACAAAGGTCGTTGAAGCTAGGAGGTTCATCAAACCATTCCAATTCTTCTTCCATATCCTCAAACATACCATCTTCTCTCCTAATACTTTCTCCGTACAAAACTCTAACACAACAATCCATCTACAAAAGCATTTCAAAAAACTTCATCAAGTCATCGAAAGCATTTCGTCCACTATAACTATACTAACTAATCAAATATTAACATCTATACAAGGCTAACTACAACAACTAATTAGACTAAATCCAATGTACAACCAGAGTCAATAACTGTACTAACTAAACTACCTAACTTTACTACATATACTAACTTATTATATTACATATACTAACTAACAGCCTGTTCGCTTGCTCGTAAACGATCGCAAATTTCCAGCCGGGAACAGTGTTTTTCTCTCACACCAAACCAGCCAGCAGTAAATAATCCACGATACGATATGGCCTCCCGAACAGGCTGTAAACTAACTAACTTTACTAACTATACTTTAATAATTTTACTAACTTTATTAACTGTGCTAACTATATTAGTGGAGTACCTCGCTGCAGCGTGTAAGATCGAGTCGGGAGGCGCGGACATAGGCCTAGGTGGGCAGCCGCTGTGCGTGACCGGAGGTTCTGGGCGGAGGGGGAGGTGCGCCGGCGAGCACGCGCGGCGGCCGCACCGGGTGGCCGCCTGGCTGGCGTGGGCTGGCGGACGTAGCTGGCTTGCTGGCGCGGGTGGGCTGGCTGGTGTGGGCGGACGCGGCCGCGACAGACGACGTGCTCGGCGGCCAGGCTGCCTCGCTGCGCTGCTCAGGGAATGGCGATGCTCGGGCACGCGGGCCACGGCGGAGGTTATACGCAACTCTGCCGCGCCACGGATCAAGGCACGGCGCTGCCGTGCCAAGATCTATGGCGTGGCAGAGTGAAAGGACCTAGGATGCCGCCTAGAGGGGGGGTGAATAGGCGTTTCTAAAAATTATCACCTTTAAATGCGGAAACAATTAGTAAAGGGAGTTTCTAAATTGGAAACTCCAAATAAAGAGTAGTATCACCCCTCACAAGTTAGCCACACAGTGTACAAGGTATAAATAATGTATCTAGAAGCTATAACCCTGCAACACAAAGTTAGAACTAAAAATAAATATTTTCAGCACAGAGCTCTAATACCGGACATGTCCGGTATGCACGGTTTCTGCAGAACAGCCCCGAACTTGCTCCTTTCGATTTCTATCTTCAAACCAAACTATAGATACCTACTAGAGATATCAATATACATAGAGAACCTGCACAAGAGCTGGAGCAACACAAATATCAAATAAAATGCGAATTGAGACACGATATCTGTTTTACCAAAGTTTGAACTCGTTCGAGTCCTACTCTCCGTTGAGGGGGCTGCGGGTGACCCAGCGAAGGTCAGCCCTAGAGGGTACCACGAAGGTCACTCTAGCTGGAGTCTTTTCCAACTCCTTTTCCTCCTTCCACTAAATGATTCCAAGGCGGTGGAATCGACCGTTACAAACTTTCTGTGGCACACCACAATCTCTCGGGTGCTCTCCGACGACACCTAACCATCTAGGACCGAAGAGTCCAAGAGTAACAAATGCAAATCACGAGATTGACAATATGCACAAGTGCTCAAGTGGTGGCTTGCTCTCTTTTTCAAATTCTCTCTTAACCCACAAATGGATTTTGCAATTTGTATCACACACTCACTAAGAGAGGGTTTAGGAGAGTTAGCAAGGCTAAAAAACGTGTGTGTATGTTAGCAGAATCAGCAGCCTCCAAAGGTGGAGGCTTAGGGGTATTTATAGCCCCCTTGAAAAACTAGTCGTTTTATAGCCGTTGCCATACTGGACATGTGCATACCGGACACGTCTGGTATCACTTACACTGCGCCAACAGTAACTAAGTTACAGTGAAGTTGTGAGGCATCGGAACTCCCGATGAATGTCGGAACTCCCGACCCTCAGCAATTTTGAAAAACATGTAACTAAGTTAAAGTTAGTGAGGTGTCGGAACTCCCGATGAATACCGAAACTCCCGACCGTCGAAACTCCCAACTCACGTCGGAACTCCCGACCCTTAAGGCTTTTGAAAACTAGCCGTTGGCCTCTGGTCATGCATACCGGACACGTTCGGTATGAATACCGGACACGTCCGGTATGACCAGGACAGTGAACCTTCCAGGACAGTTAAAGTGTGAGACGTCGGAACTCCCGACCCTTGCCGGAGCTCCCGACCGTCGAAACTCCCAACCTATGTCGGAACTCCCGATGAACCAACCCAAGAACAATAATTTTATAGCTACTGGGCAAATACCGGACACGTCCGGTATTGCCAGACCAGCAAAAATAAAGTTAGCTCTTTTATCGCTCAAATACTCAAAACTCACATGGGTTGGCTTGAGCACTTATGAAACATTATCTATCAACATGATGCATCCCTCTTAATAGTACGGCATACCTATCAAACTCAAGATCAAAGGAAAAATAAATTTATACCACTTGAGTTGACCTCTTTTGAATTAATGCCGTCTCTTTCAATCTTCACCAAATAAGGGTGCCAACATGTTGATGTTGATCTTTACACTTGAGCATAGCCATCTTGAGCATGTGACTTGATTCCATTCATCAAATTTGAATAATCCCAAATGTATCAAGTCACTTCCATCAAACACTCCAATAGTGATTTGATCCTCCACATAAACATGAACATCATAGCTTGATTAGTACCTCAACTAAATGCAAGTACTTCCTTCTTCACCCTAGCTAGGTTCTTCGGCCGCCAAGCCATCGCTTGCCCTTCACACTTGCTTAGTACCTCAAAGCCTTTCCTTGCTATCTTCACCATCTCAAGCCATCAAGTCACATCTTGTGTTGAATCATCCATTCATGTATTGTTATCTTTTTCATTTCAATTTAGCAAACTTCAAGTATGAGACCAATCCATATGCAATCCCTTATGTATCATTAAATAATTCTTACAAGCTTGCTTTCACATAGAACATGGAAATCCCACAATAAATAAGCCTTTGCATGAATTCTATTTGCATTGTTGTCTTGTGCTTGAACTAGATTGTTTACACAACAACACATCATTTTGGCTTTCATTAAGTACCTGTGAGATAACCTATTACCTGTCCACACTTAACAAATGGGTTAGTCATTTAATCACGTTGTCATTCAATCATCCAAAACCCACTAAAGGGCTAGATGCACTTTTACAAAGAGCCCTGCCACGTCAGCGGCCAGCGCTTCTGGTTGCCGCCACGTCAGCCCTCTACCGCGCCACCATGCATGGCGCGGCACAGGCATTTGGCCGCGCCAGGGCAATAGGCGCGGCCAAAAGTGTTAGTTAAAAAACCCAACAATGTTAGATTTAAAATTAGTTTCTAAAAAATATTAAAATTAAAAAAAAATTCTCGTGCCATTGGCCATCCGCCCGCCGCTCTGATGCCCACGCTCGCTGCGCAGCGTCTAGCGAGCTTCAATCGAGCTCGGGGATCTCGCCATCCTCGACGCGCTCTTCTTACAATTGAACATACGGGAGGTGCAGAGCAGGAGCGTGGGGCTTGGGACGCCTCCACCGGGAAGGGCAATCCTAGTCTCCTAGAGGTCACTGCTAGGTGATGTACCGAATTAGTAGATCCAGTACGTACAAGTCAAACTCCAGGCAATCCCAGTATCCCAGATGAGGACAAGAAAATTGCTATTATAGGACGTGAAACAATGGGCTTCGCTATTATAGGACTTCAATCGTCGACTTCGCTAAAACGATATTTGAAACGTTGGCACTTTGTTTTACATAACATTTGGTCCTTTTAATCACTTTTCTTATTTCAAATACATGTATTTTGTTGTGGGATGGTCGTATTGCCCTTCAATCATATTCACATAAGAGTGGGCAGGCAGGTGCGTGAGCTGCCTGGCTGCTACTGCCGTCGCCTAGCCTGCCTGGCTGGCAGGCTTGCCGCCGCTGCCGCCTGGGCAGGCTGGCGGCCTAGTGCCCGGGTGTGTCCAATGCTGACGGACATTGCTTGCTTTGCGCTCCCCGTTGCGTGGTTAACGTGCTGTCAGGACTCACGACCAGCAGACGTCAGATTCTGGCTATGTTTCAGATGGGGAAAAAAAGAAATGCTTGAATGCTTGATGCAGCCCAGAATCAACAAGGCCACGATAGCTTTGCCGAATATCGACTGCAAATATTATGAGTAGACACAGTTGCCAATCTTCATCAAGATCAGCTATTCAGATCTCAATTATTTGCTTGCATGAAATGGACCAGCCGCCAGCGACAACGAAACTCAGATCGGCATAGTAGTAGTAGGTTTACACAAGGCCCAACCGAGAGCGCTTAGTCTGTAAATTTGAGCAATTTTCTAAAAATGAATATCTCGAAGCTAATCTAAGTGGTCAGTAAAATCAACTGATACTTTAATAAAAGATCAGACAACTTGCGAACAAATGAGCTCATCTCATAAAATCATGATTGTAGCATAAACAAGTTTATCTCAGAAGACCATAATTCATCCAATGTGTAGCTTTCTCTTTGGAGTCATCTTTTTTGGTGCTGCCGCTGTAGGTATCCTCACGGGACTAGTGGTGTCGATTTGTGAAGATGTGCCCTCTCCTAATAACATCGCAAGCTTGCTGCACATAAATACGATACCACAATTAGATGTATGAAAAGAATTAGTGCACGATAAATGTGTTAATATTCCTTACTTTCTTGTGACCCTTCCTAGACTATCCCGTAGAATTTCTTCTCTAGTCGGCCTCTGTGGGGTGCTAGGTTCTGCTGGCACAGCTTTTGTAACATTCTTCCTAGGTTGCCTACGCTTCCTACAAGTAATCAAATAAATTAATATTGACATTTACAAGTTTCTAGGTAAAGAAAATCAGTTCATACCTCTTTTTTACGGTCCCATTGAGTGGGCACTTGGCACTAGCTTGCCTATGACCTTTTTCTCCGCATTTTTTGTAAGTCATAGGTCCTCTGATCATTTTCTTTCCCTTTCCATTTGTTGGAGCTGCATCGTTGTCACATCCCTTCTCACCTTCACCATCGTTGGTAAATTCACCATCTTTGGAACCTTTCTTCTTGTGGCCACCTTCCATCCATCCCTTCATTCTTAGTTTCCTTCGTCGTCCAACAGGTAGTTTAGCAAGAGGTGCACCAACTAAAAATGGTAGGTCAACTTGTGGCCATTGTGTTTTATCTGTCATCGGCTCAATCTCTCTTCCATAAGCAGCCCTTAATCTATTGACCGGGTAGTAGTCATGCACAAACTGTTCTAGGTCAACTCCCCGATGGCGGGTTACATAGGCCAATACATGTTGACATGGCTTACCAGTGTGCTGCCATTCAAGACAAGTACAGGTCCTTTGGTGTAACTTGATAATATGCCTCTCAGCTCGGCTGCTATGGTCCCACACCTCTGCACTCCAATTAGAACATGGTACAATTTTCAAGTGTCCCAAACCTCTAGTATTTGCCTTTAGCTGAACCATAATAGCTGGAAGTATCCTGCCTTCAGGTAGCCTGTATGCAATATTTCTTCTCTTGTTCCAAAGTACCATGATCATTTCTCTGATCTTATCATCAAGGTCAGCAACAGGTAAGTCTTTATGGTCTCTAATCTAGTTATTAAATGACTCAGCAATATTACTAGTTATGTAGTCATACTTAATTTATGGATTGAAACCACACCTATACCATAATAACTTATGATTAGTCTGTAACCATTTCACTGCTTGTGCTGATTCACTTACCATTTTTGCTATATTGTCATAGAATATGTCCTCTCTATAAGCCCTTGCCGCACTACCAGCTTGAACTCCTCAATTGTTGGGTACAGTGTTCCTACCTCCATTGATGGGTTGTTCTTATCATATAAAATGACCATCTCACCTGGTACGGCATCACTAGTAGGAATGGCAGCACCATCAGTATCTTGCCCAATCTCATTATCATTCCCCTCTTCATCCATTCGACAATCAAAGCCTTGTGTAGGTATATTTGTTGTGCCCTCCTCTGTCAAGCCAAAAATCTCACAAATATGTGACTCACTCATAAGTGCAATACGACCTTCGTCATCATGTGTCTCCACTATTTGTATCGTATCCCAATCAACTCTTTCCATATTTTCCACATGATCTATTTGGGACCTAAACAAGTGAAATCAACTTTAACTAATATGTACTACTATCATGGTAAAAAAACAAACAGAAAGCATACAAGCATATATATACCTTTGCACTTCAAGAACAGGAAGGTTGCACTCTACTGCCGGGAGAGGAGCAGTTGGAAGAAGCGATCTCGCTAGGGCTAGAGCAGTGGACATGCCTTCTGCCGGCTTGTCCAGACCTTTTCCTAGACCTTCTACTGTCGCGTCCATGCCTTCTGCTGCCAGCGCGGCCATGCCAGGGTCGGCCAACGCCTGAAGACAAATTACAGATGAGTTTAGATATTAAGCATTGTATCCCTAGTCCAATACATATCACCCATCTGGTATGACTACCTGAATTCAGTAGAACATGTAATCGTATCAACTAAATCTGTTTCCACTTGACTAGACTTGCGCTGGAAAATCCCCACCATGGAAAAGAAAAATGGCAAACAATCCCTAAAGTCACTTCTCACTTAAACCAGTGCCAGACATAGGACGAACCAGGTACTTCCCACATCCGCCGGTCAGCAGACTATCCCAGCAGGAAAAGAAAAAAAATCTTGGAACAAGGGCATCGTAATCCAAGAGCAGCAGGTGCACGCATCCGGCTTGGGAATCTGCTACGCATCTAACATAAAAATACGTATTTGATGTGCCTACCGATTAGTCAAGACCAGGCAGCGTCGGAGGCCCCAGGTGGCGTCTCGGTTCCTCTTCCGGTCCTGAGTAGAGAGGGTCCAATGAGCCTGTGTCACGCGCAGCAGTGGGGAGGGGGGGGGGGAGGAGGTTAGTCGCCTCGCCGGCGGTGCGGCGGCGGCTGCGAGCAGTGCGTCAGACGAAACGTCGGAAGATGAAACGACGTCGGGCTCATGCAAAAGGATACTAAGGCCAGAAGGGTAAAAGAGTCAATTAAGGAGCAAAATACATGTATTTTGATTACTAAAATCAAGAATTACACCAAATGTCATCTAAAACAAAGTGCCAACGTTTCAAATGTCGTTTTAGCGAAGTCGACGATTGGAGTCCTATAATAGCGAAGCCCATCGTTTCGCGTCCTATAATAGCAATTTTCTCGATGAGGACCCAGCAACTTACTTGTTGAACTGATCAACTTGCCCATCCACCGCGGAGGAGCGTCAGGAAGCCGAGAAGGTCTCCACTGTGCATACAAATGAAGATGCCCGCGTTGCCGATGATCGTGAAGAAGAGTACATTTTACCCTTCATGATTTCATTAGAGCTAGTTTCGAGCCCACTAAGGCTGCGTTCGGCTGACCCTAAACCCGGCTTGATCCGCTTATTTTTTCATCCGGAACAGTGTTTTTCTCTCACAAATTCAGCCGCGAACATTAATTTTTCAGTCGCTACAGTGTTTTTTGTGTCAGCCGAAAGCCCCCTTTGGTTCCGACCCATAACTTAAGTTCCTCTTAGTAGGTTCCTCCCATTTCTTAACCTTTCGGATCCTAACGGATGGCTCTCATTTTTTTCCAAACGTTGTAAAAATTCTCTTAATTTAATATTGTAGATATTATTTTATTATTTTATTTTTATAAAACATGATCAAACATGGGATAGCTTGACTTAGAAAAACTTATGTATACCTAATATTTTCTTCGGTCCGTCTTCTTTCTCAAAGTGGCCTCACATCTGTAGTCCATGACCATATTCGTTTCGCTGAAATTTGGCTGCTGTTGATGCTTATGCTGATTTGTTGTGAGAGAAAAACATTATTCGTTCGTTGAAAAGTACTACTAAAATAGTGCTGCAAAATAGGGTGCTATGTGATCCGAACTTACAATCCGTACTTAAGATGAGTTAGAACAATTTATGTCGAAGTCTGATTGGAAGAAGTATTGGGTTGCAGGTTCCATGGTAATGTACGTCATATTTGCTAGTAGTCCACTTATATTTGTAGACGAAGGATATATGGAATGGTCCATCACTCCATCTCGTTTGCAACCTCTGGTCCTCAGGCCACCGTCCCACATTCGTACAGTAACCCAGATTGTCACTCAAATGTCCATTTTAACCCATCCTCGGCAGCTTTCATGTCGCCAAATCGCCCCATCAAGCTACGCATCCGCTTTTCCCCCTCGCTGCCTACCTTCTTTGTGTGTTTTCTGCAACCTCCGTCCAAGAAAAAAAACAATTTTAGATGTATTCTCGATTAAAGACTAAAGTTTAACTGAATATATAAATAAAAGTACTAAAGTTTAAGATAGGAAGTAAGTATACTATAAAAATATATTTGATGGTGAATCTAATGGTACCTATTTAGTACGACAAATATTAGTATTTTTTATATAAATTTAGTCCAACTTAACCTACTTTAATGATACATTTTTAAAATCGGAAATGCTCAGCCACGGCCCACGGGCGTCGGACGCGGCTCCCAGTCCTGCCTCCTGCTCAACAGACTGGCCTCTCAAAAAAAAAATCCCCCCTCCGCTCGTCACGGCGTGGCTAAGCATTTCTGAGCCGTTCATCCGTCTCCCCCGCGCACGCGCTCCCTTCCCCAACCGCTCACCCTCCCCCGTCATGGCATCGCGTCGTGCCCTTCCCGCATCACGCCGCACCCCATCCCCTACGAGCGGACGGCGCTGGACAATTGTGGTTGAGCAGCGGCGCTAGAGTAGTAGCAACACGGTCGCGCCGACGGGCGCGAGCCTGGACCGCAAGCAGGCGTTGGAGAATCGCAGGAGGGCCGCACTGCTGCTACACCGACGAGCTCCATGCGCCGCCACCGACCTCCGCGTCGGCGTCGAGCTCCGCAACGACGAGCGTCCATTCGTCCAAGCAGCAAGGTGACATTATGCTAAAAGCGTATGTTGCAAGCGTATATTTAAGTGTTTTAGATGATTAAGAGGTATGTTTTGTAAGTGTTTTATACGGATGTTGTAAAAGTATATCGAGATGTTACATATGTTGTAATAGTTGATACGTATGTTGCAAGCTTCTGTTCCCAATATTTTATCTGTTTTTTTTTCCAGACGCTTGCTAGCTCAAAAGTCGATTATTGGAGCTGACCTTAGAATACATGGTCTAGTTAACACACGGAATAAAATTATATGCGACGGTGTCGCATTTTAACACGTCGTGCGACACCAGCTAGATTACCTATACGTATCCACTTCAAGAAATCTGAACCCTCATCATAATAGCCGAGCCCACAGAGATGAAGCTAATCCCACCATTCCACGGTGCTGAGAGCCGGTGTCGCACGACGTGCTAAAATGTGACACCGTCGCATACAATTTTTTCCGTTAAACACAAAATTATATGCGATGGTGTCGCATTTTAACACGTCATGGGACACCGGCTAGATTACCTACACGTATCCACTCAATAAATCTGAACCCTCGTCATAATAGCCGGGCCCACAGAGATGAAGCTGATCCCATCGTTCCACAGTGCTGAGAGCTGGTGTCGCACGGCGTGCTAAAATGCGACACCATCGCTTACAATTTTTTTCCGTTAAGGAACCAAATTATATACGACGGTGTCGCATTTTAACACGCCGTGCGACACCGGCTAGATTACCTACACGGATCCATTTCAAGAAATCTGAACCCTTGTCATAATAGCGCCCACAGATATGACGCTAATCCCACCGTTCCACATTGCTGAGAGTCGATGTCGCACGACGTGCTAAAATACGACACCGTCACATATAATTTTTTTCGTTAAAGAACAAAATTATATGCGACGGTGTCGCATTTTAACATGCTAAGCGACACCGGCTAGATTACCTACACGTATCCGCAAGAAATCTAAATTCTCCTCGTAATAGCCGGATCCACGAAGATGAAGCTAATTCCATCGTTCCACGGTGCTGAAAGCCGGTGTCGCACGACGTGTTAAAATACAAAATACGACACCGACGGTGTCCTATTTTAACCCGCCGTGCGACATGCCAGAGCTGGTGGAGCGGAAATAGAAAAACTGGAGCAGTAGAGGAGAGCCGAACCCAAGACAGGCCAAATAGGCAAATAGCCAAAGCCATTGCAGTGCAGTGCGCAGCCCATCATTTCTTCCTTCCATGTCACAGGGGGAAAAAAAGCGGCAAGAATCCAAAGCACACATTCCCATCACGCCACACCAGGTCCGGTTTAGTTTGCAAAAAATTTTACATTTTTTACATTCCTCGTCACATCGAATCTTTGGACGCATACATGAAGCATTAAATATAAATAAAAAATAAAATTAATTACACAGTTTAGACGGAATCTACGAGACGAATCTTTTAAGCCTAATTAGACTATGGTTGGACACTATTTACCAAATAACAACAAAACGCTACAGTAGCCATTTTGCAAATTTTTTTTTTGCAAGGCCCCAGTACACCGCTCCATGGCAGGCATGCACCGCTTCCCATGCCCCGCCTCTCTCCTCCTTTCCCTGCAGTCGCAGTCACAGCTGTGGTCGCTTCAGCGTTCACAAGCGCGTTCACCCTCCTCCAGTCCTCCTCCCACCTCGCAAGCTTGCTCACTTCTGTGTAGTAATCCTCAGCAACCTCGTGGGGACCGGGGACATCGTTGCCGTTCCCGGGCTCGGCAGCCGCCGCAATGCTGGCGCAGGTGCTGCTCGTGCACCTGCTCCTCCTCGCCGCCACGTCCTCGGCCGACCATCACCGCCATTACTGGGGCAGAAGGGCGCTGCACGAGCCGCTGTTCCCTCTGGAGAGCACGCCCGCGCTGCCGCCGCCACCGCCCGCGCCGTTCTTCCCGTTCTTGCCAGGCGCCGCGGCGCCGCCGACGGTGACGCCGGAGGCTGGCTCCGCCTCCACCCCGGCGGACACCGGCGCGGGTGACGCGTCGTCCTCCTCCTCGTCGCCGCACCCCACGGCGCCGGCCAACATTTCGTCCTTGGCCGCGCTTCCCGTCTCCTCCCACACCGCGCCGCTGCGGTCCTTCCTCTCCTCCCACCGCCTCCTCACCGTCCTCGTCCTGGTCGTCGCCGTTGCTGCGGCCGTGCTCACCGCCGCGCTCGTTTACATCCTCGCCCGCCGCCAACGTCGTCACACTCCCAAGGAGGAACCTGAAGTGTACACAAAGCCCTCCTCGCTTGTACCGGTCAACCCTGTACTCTACGATGGTGGCGACCAGCATGGCCGTGGCTCGACGGCCACCGTCTCCAGCACCAGCTCGCCGGAGCTCAGGCCGATGCCGCCTTTGCCACGGCAGTTCCAGCAGACGCGGATGAACTTGCCGTCATGCTCAAAATCCGTTCTTGACGCCGGAACAGGAGGTAAGCGAGCATCAGAGGGTGCTCCTCCTCCTCCTCCGCCTCCTCCACCTCCGCCTCCAATGCCACGGGTGAAAGACAAGTGCGGCGCCACAGCAGCAGCAGCCCCTCCGGCGCCGCCACCTCCTCTGCCGCGAGCCGGCAACGGAAGCGGCTGGTTGCCCCGGCGGCACTCCGAGCGCCCAGCGACCACGGTGATCAGGGCCTCGGCGAGCGCAGTTCACCCAGAAGAGTCTCCAGGGCGCACGCCGCCAGAGAAACAAGCGGACGCGGACGCGGACGCGGACGCGGCTGCTCTGCCGAAGCTGAAGCCGTTGCACTGGGATAAGGTGCGCGCGAGCTCTGGCCGACCGACGGTGTGGGATCAGCTGAAGGCGAGCTCTTTCCGGTGAGGCCGTGTCCGTTCTTGTGTATTGGCATTGCTTGCACTCGACTAGAGTTACTGACATGATAACTTAACGTGCTTCCATTGTTTACTCTTTCAAACTCTTTCTGCATGCGAATAGAGTGAACGAAGAGATGATTGAGACATTATTCGTCTCAAATTCGACATGGAGATCGTCCAAGAGTGGAACCAAGGGGCCAAATTCCAGTTTGTGCAGCCAGGAGAACAAGGTCCTCGACCCGAAGAAATCACAAAACATTGCGATAATGCTAAGGGCGCTCAATGCGACCAAGGAAGAAGTGTGCAAGGCAATCTTAGATGGTGAGTACACTGAGATGAGATAATCCTAATACATCTATTATTCTGTAAACAAGCATCCACAGAACTTTTCCTCTGAAACATTCAGCTTCACGAACATTTGCTTGTACTACCATTATCGGAAGCAGGGCAGGCAGAAAGCCTTGGAACTGAGCTCTTGGAGATGCTGCTGAAGATGGCGCCTAGCAGGGAAGAGGAGATCAAGTTGAAAGAATACAGGGAGGATGCTGTGTCTAAGCTTGGCCCTGCTGAGAGCTTCCTCAAGGCGGTGCTCGCGATTCCATTCGCTTTCAAGAGGGTGGAAGCGATGCTGTACATCACCAACTTCGATTTAGAGGTCGACTACCTCAAGACCTCCTACAAAACTCTTGAGGTAGTAATCTTTACGACTTCACCAGCATAGTTCCATTGAGAGACTTGAATGAATAAGAATACAGAAATGAGGTGTGCCATAACAATGGTTCTAAATCAGATTTTAGGACTGCTGTTCATTTATGTGATGCATTCTTTCAGATCATTTTGCTTCCCTACACTCTATCTCCATATAGCCGTGGCAGTATGTTTGTCCTGATGGGTAAATGAACGACTTGGGGACAGATTGACAGTTCTATGAGCAACCAATCAGCGTTTCAGAATTCTCTATTACTTAGGAATTTATCACCGAAGTCTAAATCTCATTTGCATAAGACAAGAAATGCCAAATGCCTGATCAAAATTCATCTCGTTATCCTGTTTATTTGGAAATAAAGTAGCACAGACAAATTGCTGACATTTGTTGTCATTTCAGGCAGCATGCGAAGAGCTGCAGGGCAGCAGGTTGTTCCACAAGATATTAGACGCAGTCCTGAAGACCGGTAACCGCATGAACACTGGCACGAACCGTGGAAACGCCCATGCCTTTAAGTTGGACGCACTCCTCAAGTTAGTCGATGTAAAGGGTGCAGATGGCAAGACGACTCTCCTACACTTCGTCATCGAAGAAATCATCAAGTCTGAAGGAGCTAACATTTTAGCCACCGGCCAAACATCTGACCAAGCGAGTGCCCTTGCAGATGATCTGCAATGCAAAAAGGTAGGCCTGAAAATCGTTGCAAGCCTTGGCGGTGAGCTCAACAGTGTCAAGAAGGCGGCAGCAATGGACTCCGACGCTCTGGCCAGCTGCATCTCCAAACTCTCCTCCGGCGTCAGCAAGATCAGCGAGGTCCTGCACTTGAACCAGCAGCTTCTCAGTTCCGAAGACAGCTGCAAGAGGTTCCGCACCTCCATTGGCGAGTTCCTGCGAAAGGCTGAGGCCGAGATCGCCGGGGTGCAGGCTCAGGAGGGCCGCGCCCTCGCCATCGTCAGTGAGACGACCGAGTTCTTCCATGGCGACTCGGCCAAAGAGGAAGGCCACCCGCTGAGGATCTTCATGGTGGTTCGCGACTTCCTCACGGCCCTCGATCACGTCTGCAAGGACGTTGTGAAGATGAACGAGCGGGCAGCGGCCGGTGGGTCGTCGCGGCGGGTGGGGAACATGCACGTTCCTCCGGTGTTTAACGCGGTGCGATCCACCAGCTCGTCGGAGGAGAGCTCGTCGCCCTAGCCGTTGGGATGCAGCACTGATGTCTGAGCAGGAATCTGCATCCTGTTGTCTAGAAGAACAGCAGTGCAGGCTCCTACGTAGTAGGACCATGATATACTACTAAATATTTTGTACCTGGAGAAGATAGTTTGTAAAGTAAAGCCTATGATTCAGCGTGATGAACATCGTCCTGCCAATGGCCTACCAAAGGTGAAAGTGGCATTGTACATGATTCTGCATGCTGAGCGCTACTGTTGGATGGGAGCTTTTGAGCAACTGATGATCTAGCTCAATCTCATGCTAAATAGTAGATAGTACTATCTTGTCGTTAGTTCTTGATAAAAGCATTGGACAAGTTTAATCTGTTTTGAGGATCCTGTTCTGACGGAATTCTCACTATAACCCTCCTCTGCTTTTCACATACTAGTTTTATTTTACTTTATACTTCCTGAGCAACTAAATAAGCTTTTACAGCATGCTGAAATGAACGCACTTGCTGAATTGACTACAAAAGATGCATAAAGCGAATTGATCATCGCAACGTGCTACACCGACGACCGTTTGACAAAGCGATGATGCAAAAGGCAGTTGAGAAAAAGGGACACATGGGAACGGCCATTGTACCGTTTCAAGAGCAAATAAAAATAAATTAATAGCACGAAGATGGTGCTTTCTCTAAAGAACATTTTGAGTCTCGAGGAGTATGCTATTATACGCAACATGCGGCTTGTATAAAAAAACACAAATAGTACCATGGAGCTACAGCTATGCCGTTCTATTGCCGGCGTGTTACTTATCTGCTGATAGCTGCTGTTCAAATCGTCGCTAAATTCACCCTTAGCTGGTACGTGGTATATATCAAGTAAAGTACGTCCGAAACAAGTGGATCTGCGGAAGGATTAGTTACATAAACCCTCTGCCTCCATGCGCTCCAATATCCGCCGCGCCTCTTCTTCCGTTGAGGGAACAACATTGCGAATCTTCAACCCGTTCTTCAACATGTCACCACAGACCGTGAAGGTGAAATGAAACGTGTTGGAAACCTGTTCGTTGGACAACATGGTCAGCAAATCATCTAAGCATTCAAGAAAAAGGATTTCAGGGTGGAGCTTATGCAAGGCAAGTAGCATCCGTGGTAAACTGAGTGGGATTCTGGGATTACCTCACTTTTCCGGAGCTCAGGTCTTGTTACATGAGCGACAACTTCAACGTTGACCAGGGGCTGCTCTGGATTGTCAAGCTGGGTATACAAGACACATGATTTGAATCGAAGGAAGTCCCCTACATCCACCTGTGCAAGCACAACGACATGTTTATACCTATTGCTGATAGAAAATGAATTTGTAGTTTCAGAAAATATATAACATGTTCATTTGTGGACACTACCAATTTACATAGGAAAATATGGCCCAATATTTCAATACCAGTTACATTTGCGTTGTTCATATTGCTGAAAAGAATATGCTATTCACTTACTGGTTTCAAGAAGTCAACATGATCGACTTCAAGGAAACAAGGTCTCTGCCCAACAAAAGCATATGCGGTTGAGAAGGCAAGCTCAAATGCTCGGTGCATCAAGAAACCCCCAAATATTCGACCATGCAAGTTTCGTTGCTGAGGCTGGCAGACAAGAGAGTTCTCCAGACGGGTATCCTTCAGCAAGATGCTATCTCTATCAGCTAAAGCAGGCAGATCAGAGAAAACACGACCCTCTGCGAGCAACACATCCAGCCTCTCAGCCTCAGCACGGAGCTTATGTATCCCATTTTCAAGTCCTCCCTTCTGTTCTTCTCTCTTCCTTTTTCTCATCTTATCACGTGCTTCTCTTTCTCCAAATAGTTGCTTCTCCCTTTCAGTTTCAGGTGAAAGGCGGTTCACTGGAGCAGATTTTCCAGTCTTGGAATCACGCGCAACAAAGGTGAAGTTAGCGGTCAATGCAATGGGATCAGACTGATTATCACCATCTGTTGCAACATAACCACATTTGAGACAAGTCAGTTAAAGAAAAGCAGAAAACAAAATCTACCATATGCATCACTTGGTTCAAATCAATTAAGAGCTAGGTCAACATTCAACTGAACCAATAATACCTTTATCAACCTGAGTCACTTCAATCTGTATGTCAATTGATGAGCGCCCAACATAAGTAACAGCTCCAGCTATCTTCAAATCAGTGTCCACACGAATTGGCTTTTTCAGCTCCATTTTGTCAACAGAAGCAGTCACAACCAAAAGGGGTCTTGTTGTGCTATCTTCATCTGAACAGTGCTGCATGTAAATCAAGTTGTCAAGAAAATCCGAGCAGGATGCCAAAAGATACTATCATACTACCCAGGAGCATAAGAATCGGGAAGCAAAGAGAAGACAAAATCGCACGTCTATCACCCATTGGCATCTCCAAAAATACAGGTCTGTAACAAAGGGTAATACAGAACTTAACCACTCTGTGAGCTAAGTCAATGGAATGGTAAGACCAATGTAGCATCTGCTTCCACTACCACACTGGCGCCATTAATTCAACACCACAACTCTCATACAACAACAACAACAACAACAAAGCCTTTAAGTCCCAAACAAGTTGGGGTAGGCTAGAGTTGAAACCCAGTAGAAGCAATCAAGGTTCAGGCACGTGAATTCAGATTTATGGTACTAAAGAACAAAGACCACATTGACAGCCTCACAGGATTCAGATTTCACAATTTCAGTAGCCCATAACTAAACAGTTTGCAAGATTCATTACAATAAATTTCATTAAACCAATATTTCTTCATGAGAACAAAGCAACAAGCTCCCAAAAAATATAGCGGCAACTTATAGAGGCCGTTTAAACAATCTGGTGCTATTGCTCAGTCAATAAGTGTAACGCTTCAATGAACCTGCTTCACTTATGTTGTTGAGGGAGTCAGGGAGACAGTTCCATCATTTTACTAGCGTCTTATGTCAGTACGAATTGTTCTGGTCTGATGCCAGAAACCATGAACCATTATCGTCTCAACTCAACTGAACCAGACCCAGAAAGGAAATTGTTAAACTGCGGAGTGTCTAGACTCTACATTTTAAGATTTTCATAGGTGCGTCTACTTCAAAATTGTGATTCTGTTAGCAATTCAAAATCATGAAATTGGCACACGTGCTCCCTAGCATACACTATGGGTTTAATTTAACAAATTAAGGCATGGGGCCAGGTGGTGGGCACCAATTCATCCGCTGATGATGTCAAGTCAAAGATGACCAAATCATAAGCAAACACCGGGAATAACTAAAACTCTGATGAATACTTGCAGCAGACGTACACTTATCTCTCTCTCACTGATCACACGTGCTACTAGGAGACACGCAACGCAAGAAAGAAGGTCGAAACGAGTACCGCACTAGGCGTTACCTTGACGGCGATGGTGCCGGCGAGGGCGTCAAGATCCTCGAGCAGCTTGCCGATGCGCACCTCGTTCCAGGGGTCCCGGTACTGCTCCCGGAGGATGTCGTCGGTGCCGAACTTGTACACGATGCTGGTCCGGCTCTGCGCGGGCGTCTTGACGAGCAGCTCCGTCTGCGGCCGCTGCTCGGCGGAGGAGGTGGCGCCGCCGTTCCCCGCGTCCATCATCCGCTCGAAGATGCTGGACCGCGCCTCCCAGAGCGCGTTGGTCACCGGGGAGTGGTACATCCCGGGCCACAGGCTGAGCGGCCTCCGCGCCGACTTCCCCGCGTCGATCGCCGCGCCGCCTCCCTCTCCCTCTCCCCCTCCTCGTCCGGCCCCCAGGTGGGAAACCACCTTGATTGGCGAATCCATGGGCGGTGGTGGTGGTTCCTGGCCCCGATCTCCCGAGGCGGTCGAGGAGGCGCGTGTTGGCTGGGAAATGGGGATCCCTGAGGATGGTTCGAGGCCGATGGGGCCGAGGGGTGTCGAGCTTCGCGAGGTGACGCGGCGGCGGAGGAGGGTTCTGGAGAGCAGCGACGTCGCTGTCAGCCTCGTGGTCATGGGTACTTGGCCGCGGATGCGGGGCTCCGAGTCCGGCCTTGTGGGAAGGTGGGGTAGAAGGAAGAGGGGCAGGTGAGCCACGGCTTCCTCGCAACAGTTTTTTCGCGTTGAGCCCTCGACTGCGATCAGAGTCGACGGTTGGGTAGTTGGGTGCGTCGGTGGCTCGGTACCGGTAGAAATGGGCCGCAAAGGCCGAGAGGTTGAGCTGGGGTACTGCTGCTAGAGTGAATTTGGTCCACGAGGTTGAAAAGGCCTGGCCTAATGTAGGGCCCATGTGGTTGCCTGCCGCTCAGACGCTGCTGACACATTTCTCAGCTACACACTACATATAGAAGAAACATTAACACCTGAAGAAAGAAGAAGGTATTTTTTGACACAAAAAATAAGAAAGACTTGTGTTGTGATCGGACACTGTAAATGCATTCGTCATATGGATTTGAAAAACAAGAGCGAAGAACATGAACAAATATTGTAGATGCAACAAAGCTTGTAAAAAAGTCATAGGTCAAGATGTCTCCTCCTTGTGCATATCGATGGGTGTGATTGCCTCTTCTAATTTGTTCAGGCTGTTGGCCTGTTGCTGCAGCTCAAAACTAAATTTTACTGTTCCTTTTCCTGGTGGATGGTGCAGCTGCAGCTGCAGCCAGTACAAACGAGCAGGCTTGTTGTTCTTCCCCCTGTTTGAAGGACCTTTGTTTTTTTTTAATCCGAAGCCACAATTCACCTCTATTTAGACTCTGTTACTTGAAGGTCGAATAAATGATAAAGATGATTCATACTACTTGCGACCTTATACTACCTTATACTAACCCTCTTCCAGCCTTCCACCAATGGTTGATTATGCAAGTTGGTAAACTTTGCAAAAGTGAGACTGAAGTACTGAACTCTGAACCAAATGTGGGTGTTTAGCTGATGGCCTGGCCAATCTACCTGGGTCCGGTGACAGAGCTTGGCAGTAAGTTCAGCGGGGGCAGATAGAGAAATCAAATACCACCTCCATTCCAACTTATAAGATATTTTAACTTTTCTAGATACATAGTGTTTTCTATGCATTTAGATATGTATTATGTTTAGATACATAGAGAAAAAAAATCAATGTATCTACAAAAACCAAAATGTCTTATAATTTGAAACGGAGGGAGTAAAGCTTGCCATTTTTAAGCTCATTCGTGAACATCACAAATGAGCAGGGGGGCCAACGTCTAAATTGCTGCCTGAGCCTGATCGACAGCAGGTATGCCAAGTTAGCGACCAACCAGACCATACGTGCGTGCGACAAAGGGGGGCCTGATGCCGACCGCCTTGCTTGGAGTTGAGCAGCCGCGACCGGATATGCATCGGCGGCGTACGTAGACCGCTATGTTCTTTTGTCGTGGGCGAGTGAACACAAAATGAAGCATTTTACTGCTTACTGCAATATGCACATCTTGGTTTCTAAAAAATCTTCACAGGTATGTATGTATGTATGTATGTATAGCATATGTTCAGAGGGTTCTCCATCTATAGTCGCGATCGCGGTGACAACTGCGGTAAAATTTGCGTTGGCGACTGCCATTTGTAGTCGCGATCGCGCTCAGTTGCTGACACGCACCGGGCCAAGCTGCGCACTAGTAATCTAGTCATGTAGATCAATCTTTCTACACGGCAGTGCTACAGTGCCACACAATCGTTTCCTAAACGCAAGTAGACACTAGGGTCACTAGATAGCTAGCCAAGACACGGGCATGGGTTCCAACGCCGGCGAGAACGAGCCGAAAGCCGCCGCCGCCGCCGGCTCCCCGGAAGCCGCCGGCGGCGGCGGCGGAAGCCACGTGCTCCTCCTGCCGTACCCGAGCCAGGGCCACGTCCACCCGATGCTCCAGTTCGGCAAGCGCCTGGCGTACCACGGCCTGCGGCCCACGCTGGCCGTCACCCGCTTCATCCTCACCACCTGCGCGCCCGACGCCGCCGCGCTGCAGGGCCTGGGCGGCGCCAGCGCGGTCGGCCTCGCGGCGGTCTCGGACGGCTTCGACCGCGGCGGCTTCGGCGAGTGCGGCGACGTGACGGCGTACCTGTCCCAGCTCGAGGCGGCCGGGTCGGAGACGCTGGGCGAGCTCCTCCGGGACGAGGCCGCGCGGGGCCGGCCCGTCCGGGCCGTGGTCTACGACGCGTTCCTGCCGTGGGCGCAGGGCGTGGCGCGGCGGCACGGCGCCAGCGCCGCGGCCTTCTTCACGCAGCCGTGCGCCGTCAACGTGGCGTACGGCCACGTGTGGTCTCGCCGGCTGCGCGTGCCGGTGGATGGTGGGGCGGTCCTCCGGCTCCCTGGCCTGCCGGCGCTCGAGCCGGATGGCCTGCCGTGGTTCCTCAAGGTCGGGACCGGCCCGTACCCGGCCTACTTCCAGCTGGTCCTCCGCCAGTTCCAGGGGCTGGAGCAAGCCGACGACGTGCTTGTCAACTCGTTCTACGAGCTGGAGCCCGAGGTGAGCTGCGTGCGCGCTTGTTTGTCCTGTCGCTACCGTGCATACTAGCTACATGAGTTCATGTGCAGCCGTAGATGCATGCATGCTTCCGAGTTTCAGACACAGATACTGTCTACTATACAACCGTAAACTTTCACCCTTCTTCTACCTTTAGACAATCACAGAATCACAGATCACATGAAACAATTTTTTTTCTATGAAAGGACAAATCACAGATCCGTCGCCGCCACCGCCGCAGGTCGCGGTCGCTGCAGGTAGCCGCCGCCGGCGCCTAGGCTGCTCGCCTCCGCCTTTGCCTCACTCGGCGCTCCTCCTAGGATGCTAGCCGTCCGCTCGCAGGAGCCACATATGCTCGCCCGCCGTGTCCACTCGCCGGAGCCGCGACATGCTCGCCCTGTGCGTTCGCGTGCCGGTGTGCGCTCGCCCGATGGCCGCGGCGCTTGCTCGCGTGCTGGTGCTGGTTCTCCGCTACCGCGTGCGCTCGCCGTGTGCGCGCCGGTGAGAAAGTGAGAGGGGGAGAGATAAAAAAAATCCATATGTTTTTTATGCTGAAACATATGTGTGTTGTATAGCATTTCTGTATCGTTTTCAGTTGTATCTTTCTTTTTTCCCCTTCAAATTCCACACACCACGCATTTGCACCTTATCGTCACAATCATGCGAATCGATGCTCACTAGTGTGTACTCCATGCAATGCAACCATATCCTAGCGAATACCAGGTTCTCGAACAGATGTGTCAAGTTGGTCCCCCGCCTTAGTCCTGAGTCCTGACAGCTATGTCGGGAAAATATCTTGGCCGAGCTGGGCCAGCCATGTCGATCGACGACGCTGGCATTTGCACTAACGAGCAGCGTACATGGCGTCCACTTGCAGGAGGCGGAGTACATGGCGTCGGCGTGGCGCGCCAAGACGATCGGGCCGACGGTGCCGGCGTCCTACATCGGCGACGACCGCCTCCCGACGGACACCAAGTACGGGCTGCACCTCTACGAACTGACCGCCGCGCCGTGCATCGCCTGGCTGGACGCGCACCCGCCGCGCTCCGTGGTGTACGCCTCCTTCGGCAGCCTGTCCGACCTCGACCCGCTAGAGATGCGGGAGATCGCTCACGGCCTCCTCGACGCCGGCCGGCCGTTCCTCTGGGTCGTCCGCGCGTCCGAGACCCACAAGCTGCCCGCGGGCTTCGCCGAGCAGCAGCGCGGGCTGGTGGTGTCGTGGTGCCCGCAGCTGGAGGTGCTGGCGCACCGCGCCGTGGGGTGCTTCCTGACCCACTGCGGCTGGAACTCCACCGTGGAGGCGCTGGTGGCGGGCGTGCCCATGGTGGCCGTGCCGCAGTGGACGGACCAGCCCATGAACGCCTGGTACGTGGAGGGCTTGTGGCGGGTGGGCGTGCGGGCGCGCGCGGCCGCGCCCGACGGCCTCGTGCGGAGGGGCGAGGTGGTCAGGGGCATCGAGGAGGTGATGGACGGCGAGAGGAGTGCCGAGTACAGGAGCAACGCCGACGTGTGGATGGAGAAGGCCAGGGCGGCGAGCAGGGAAGGCGGCAGCTCCGACAGGAACATCGCCGAGTTCGTGGCCAAGTACGACTCGGACGCCAAGTGATGAGAGAAACAAAGACGCTCGACCATGCATTATTCCAAGGCGCCTTTTGCTACACAGGGTTGTACCAAAACACATCTGATCTGATGTCAAAACACACACACACACACACAACACACACACACACACACACACACACACACACACACACACACACATCTGATCTAACTAACCTTACCTACACACACACACACACACACACACACACACACACACATCTGATCTAACTAACCTTACCTACAACTCTGCATTTCAAAACCTGCAATGTAATGATGTAAACATCACTATTTGGTCTGCTCGTTTATCGGGTCTTCTTGTCTCTTTGTTTATGCTACTACTATAGTTCGTGATATAGTACAGTGTGAAACCAGTACTGGCCCATTGAAAGATCACTGCTATGCTTTGGGGCTTTTAGGCTGTCCAAATTATACTCCAAAGGCCCAAGGTTGCTAATGTCACTTACATGAGCTGGAATTATGGGCCAGAAACATCTTCCCTACAAAGGAATTAATGGAAAAAGTCCACAGGATATCCCTCAACTTTTACGACATTCTACTTTTCCTCCTTGAACTCTAAAACTGGATAAACCACATCCTGAACTTTTAAAACCGTTCGTTTTACATCCCTGACTTGTTATAAACGGTTTTCAAAAGCAATTTTGTCTTTTTCTTTTTTATTTATTTCGGCTGAATCTTTAAAAAATTATAGTAAATCACAGAAAAATCATAAAAAGAAAAATCTGATTTTGTTGGACTCCAAATGAGTAGATCTACATAGTGAACATATAATATGGTATACTTTAGTACATATTTTTGTACTGTAGCTTTAGATTTATTTAGGTGTATGCTTGTTAAAAAGTATTTATAAATCTATAACTAAGTTATACATGATCCAATGAGTATAAAATTTTTACTACAGTTCAAGAATACAATAACTTGCCCACCATAAAAATTTCATCATAATTGGACCATGAAAACTGCAGCTATGAATTAATTAAAGAAAAACATAGATCTAAAGCTACAACAAAAAGTTGTATTAAAGCATACCATATTATATGTTCACTGTGTATATCTACTGATATGGAGTCCAACAAAATTAGATTTTTTATTTTATTATTTTTCTGTTATTTACTATGATTTTTGTAAGATTCAACCGAAATATAAAAAGAGCAAAAGACAAAACCGCATATGAAAACCGCTTATAACGTGTCAGGGAGGTAAAACAAACGGTTTTAAAAGTTCAAGGTGGTTTGCCCGGTGTCGGTGCGAAAAGTGACCAACTAGTAAATATTTGTCGTTTTGTCGTACGTTGTGATCGAATGTGGCCTAGCACTCAATGACACAGGGTTTATACTGGTTCAGGTAACGTGCCCTACATCTAGTTTGAGTCGGTCGGTGACTTTATTCCTGAGTCTAGGTGCTCAAAGTTTGCTGTGGGGTTACAAACGAGTAGGAGTAAGATGGGGGTGTTAGAGGTCTATTCGGACTCTAGACCGAAGGGCCGAGAGTAACGGGAGCTCCTACGTGCGCTAAGTATTGAAATGTATGCTCTGTATAGCTTTAGAGTGTCTAAAGATAGCAGAGAGTGAGTCGGAATGATCGTGTGTTGTCTGTTGTTCGTCGAATCGACCCTCTCTTTTAGGAGAGAGCACATCCCCTTTTATAGATGAAGGAGATGGCCTTACAAGTGAGAGAGAGGGAGTGTGTGCTACCTAGTCTTGTTGCCCACGTCGTCGGGTATAATACGGTTTGTCGGCGCCTACAATACTGTTGACGCCCTGATGCATGTGGTTGATTCCATCATGTTCTTTTGGTATGGCAAATATCGACGCCTACCATACTATAGGACAAATGTCGGCGTCCACAACAATGTTCGTGTCCTGACATGTCTGGAAGGTTGTAAAGTACCCTTCTGACATGGCCTGACAGTGCTGTCCTACAGGTGTGCAGGGTACGGTCCTTGGTATTGCGTTTGACTTGTGCGCCTTACCTTATCTGCTCCGCCTGATTTCTCGGGTCCTCACCAAGCGGGCGCCCCCGTTCGGTCGTTCCCAGTCGGCTCCGACCGTGTCGGTCGGAGAAGAGCTGTAAGCAGAGGTTCGGTGTACTCTCGGTCGGAGAAGCAGGTCAGAGTCGGAAGCGAGCGTCGTCCTCTCCTTGGCCAGGCCTTCCAGTCGGAGAGGCGGGTCGGTGTCGAAAGCGAGCGTCGTCCTCTCCTTGGCCAGGCCTTCCGGTCGGAGAGGCGGGTCGGAGTCAGAAGCGAGCGTCGTCCTCTCCTTGGCCAGGCCTTCCGGTCATAGAGGTCAGTCGGAGTCGGAAGCGAGTGTCATCCTCTCCTTGGGTAGACCTTCCGGTTGGAGACTAGATCGTCCTTCCGGCCTGTCGTTAGGTATCCGGGCCGGCCCAGGAGTTGCGCGTCGTTCGCAACGTCGTCTGTTGGGCCAAGCTTTTGCTAAGAAGCAGGTCCATTAGGGACCCCGGGTTTATGAACCCGACACCCGATTTTAGAGTTCATGGAGGAAAAGCAGACTTTCGCAAAAGTTGAGGGATGTAATGTGGATTTTTTCCGGAATTAATCAACAACATGTGTTCACGAATCACGAGCGCTTAGGCCTTTGAACGGGAAAAATATACATCTTAGGTGCAAACCTGCAAAAAGTATTTTGGTTATTCAAAAAATTTTGAAACCTAGTACATCCATAATGAATCCACACACACACACACACACACACACACACACACACACACACACACACACATATATATATATATATACTTACATGTAAAAGCTGAATCAAACTAGAAAAATCATATAAAAATGACAAATTTCATATGTATTTACACTACAAGACAAAAACCAAAGAATTTTGTCACCTAAGAATTTCGTCTTGTAGAGCACATGCTCATAAATTTTGTTAATTTTTTTTAATGATTTTTTCTAGTTTGAGTTTGCATCTCAGTTTTTGTATATGAGTACATATATCAATGCACTGTGGATGTACCAAGTTTCAAAAAAATTGAACGATCAAAGTATGATTTTTGAAATGGTTTACATATTTCCACCTAAGATGTGATTTGCACCATATACACCCGTTGAACTACTGAAATCCGTGGACAAGTTGAAGTGCAGCGCGTAGTCACCAAGTACTAAACATCGCTCAACTACAAATTCCACAGTTTATAACCAAATAATAAATAGCAGATAGCGGCTTCATAACGAACTCAGATCGCGACAATGGGTGCTATAGCAGACACTAAGTTCTAATCGTGAAATATTAACAATAACAAGTTTTTGGAGCATATGTCAATACTAATATCATGTTTGCTTAAAATAATTAGAACCTTTTAATTAATCATTACTTTTATAATAACATAAAATCACAAAGAAGCATATAAAATAAAGAAGATATAAAGAAGACACATCACACATGCTCATATCAATTGAAAATAATACCATTAGTCATTTAATTATTCTTTATGATGGTCTACATCACCATCTTAACATTTTTATTATCATTGGAACCATCTAAATTATCACTTGAACTAGCTATTCACATAGTGAATAGCGGTCCAACAATAACAATAGCGGATGTTAAGTGCTATAGGGGCCCTAAGTTTCAACTTGCTATCTTTGACCCGCTGTCTTGTAGCGGTAGCAAGTGATAATTCAGATGGTGCTATTTAGTACTATATACTTATAACAAACCAATAATTTTTTCCATGATGTAGTAGGATCGCGTTACAGTTATAACCACATGCCCGTTCGGCTTACTCAGAAACCGATTTGTTCGACTTGTTTTTTTAGCCGGAACAGTGTTTTTCTTTCCCAACAATTCAGCCAGAACAGTGTTTTCAGTCAGTTTCAGCCAAGTTTCAGCAAACCGAACGGGCCTAAATACAACGCGAAGCTTTTCACGTTGTTGCAAGTCGATCACATTTATTCTGAAGGCGGCCTTTCATGACCTTGATGTCGATTATTTGTGGCTCTTAAATTTGGAGAGGAAATCCGAGATGTTGATATCCGAGCTGCCACACTGTTCATGGCCTTCCTTGCCTTCTTACTCCACTCCAAAGCTTTCAGTCTGAACTCCTCTCTCCTTTCCCCTTCCATCACCTGCCGCACACCCCTCTCCAACTCCTTCCTTGTGACCACTCCATCAGAATCCGGCCGTACCCACACGCCGACGCGCCACACGTCCTGGACGTACTTGGCGTTCGTCGGCTGGTCCGACCAGTGCGGCATCGCCACTATGGGCACGCCGGAGCTGATCGCCTCCAAGGTGGAGTTCCATCCGCCGTGCGTCACGAAGCACCCAACCGAGGGGTGCGCCAGAACGTCCAGCTGTGGGCACCACGGCACGACGAGCCCCCTCGCCATTGCCTCGCGGGCGAAGTTCTTGGGTAGCTTGGGGGTCTCCGTGGCCCGGACGACCCACAGGAACGGCATGCCGCTGCTGCAAAGCCCCTCGCCTACTTCCTCCATCTGTCTCGCGCCCAGGGAGGCTATGCTGCCGAAGGAGACGTACAAGACGGAGACCGGCGGGTGGGCGTCCAGCCAGGCCTTGCATTCTGTCGCCATTGGGGTGTGGAGGTGGACGCCGTAGGATACGTTGTCGTCGTCGTCGTCCGGAAGGTGGTGGTCGAGGTTCACCATGGCATGTTTGGGCCTACCGTCTTGGCACCCCACGTCGAAGCCAAGTAATCTGCTTCCTGTGAATGAATGTGATATACAGAGGATGACAATGACATGATGCCCAGTGTCTAAACTAATACATGTCCACACACACACACACTTGGTAGCACACAGTACCAGTCAGTGGCACGGCATTTTCAGGCGTGTGCAGCTAGCGTGCAGCGTGCAGTATACTCACTCACCTGCGGCTCCAAGTCGTAGAATGAATTGACAAGCACGTGGTCCGCGGTGCCCAAACCTAAGAACTGGCTCGTCAGCAACTCCAGAAGTCCCGGGGGACGGTTCTTGTCAACGAAGAACGTCGGCAGGTCGGCCAGTTGGAGCCGGACAGGCAGCCCCGCCAGATCCGGCAGCTCCACCCTCACCGGCGGGGACGGTATCCGGCCGGCCAGCAGGTGCGAGTACAGCACGGCCACGGCGCACGTCTGCGTGTGGAACGCCGGGCCGCGCCGCCGCGCCACGCTCTGCGCCCACGGCAGGAACGCGTCGTACACCACCACGTGCACCGGCCGGCCCAGCTCCGACTCCGACCGGAGGAGCCGGTCCACCGACCCCGGCCCGGCGAAGTTGAGCCGCGCTCGAAGTAGGGCCCGCGGTGCCCTCCTACCCCGTCGGGGCCGCTGGCGTCGCAGCCGTCGGAGAAGACGGCGACGTGGACCGAGCCGGTGGCCGGCCTGGTCGAGCTGGCGACGAAACGGGTGACCGCCAGAGTGCAACGCACGCCGCTGTGGCCGGCGAGGCGCCTGGCGAAGTGGAGGCGCGGGTTGATGTGGCCCTGGGACGGGTATGGCAGGAGGAGGATGTACGTGGATGCTGTGATCGGTGTAGTTCACCATGGCTGTAGCTAGTATCAGTGGGTGTAACAATGCTAGCCCGATGTTCGAGGGAAAGACGAAAGAGGTCCACGCTATATACAGAGAGAGACGCCCTTGCGCTGTTGCTATTGTGTGTGTCGATGAAGAGTAAATTAAGCTGAAGTATTTTTTTATTAATTAAAATAAAATTAAGCAAAAATATTATTGGTAGCGGAGGACAAGTGAGAATCTGAGATATGACGTAGACGCACTGACGTAGCGATGAGCTGTAATTTGTAGCACCTGAGCTCATGAAATGACGTGATACAATAGACATGTGCAAACTCAAGGTATGGCTGTGGCCCAACCTTAGCATACTGAGAGCTCCATCACCGTAGCAACCCTAGCTCTTGTCTATGCGAGACGAATTGTAAAATTCTACTGAATCCGATATATTGTCAGCTCGGTCGGCTGTTATATATTGCCTCTACGGCATGTTTTTAGTGTGGGGATACTAATAATTAGCAGTCGTCTGCTATAGTAGCCTAGTTTAGTGTGGGGATACTAATAATTAGCAGTCGTCTGCTATAGTAGCCTAGCTAGCGATTGACGAAAAACATGGTAATATGAGGCAACGGTACAAAATACCCACATTCCCGCACCGCATATGCCCACAGGCAATAGACCCGTTGGGCAAGGATACGAGAGCTTGAGTCTGTCCACGGGCATAGATGCGGGTACGTCCCCAAACCCGACGGGTACCATTTGACGGGCAAGAAAATGTTCTACCTATGCCCGCAAACCAGCATGCCATACCCGCTCCGCTTTCTGACACGTGGAATCACATCGAACTGAGTATATATTCCAAAACTAGGGTCTTAAAATAAGGTATCACCCCACAACCCATCCCCCCACCGCCACACGCCCCTTGGGCCCCCAACCCATCCATCTGGTAGTGCTAGCTCCTCTCACTACGTAAAAAATGATTTTTAGCAACAGTTCGATTTTTTTGTAGGGGCGGCTGGTGATGGAGCCGCCCCTATAGTGGCGTGCTCGGGTGCCCAGACACCAGCCGCCCCTAGAAATGGAACAGCAGGGACGGCTGGTGATACGAGCCGCCCCTACAAATGGGGTCTGATTTGTAGGGGCGACTCAATCACCAGCCGCCCCTGGAGTTTCTATTTGTAGGGGCGGCTGGTGATTGAGCCGCCCCTACAAATGCCCCTGTGATTTGTAGGGGCGGCTCAATCACCAGCCGCCCCTACAAATGACCCACATATAAAAACACTGCAGAACCTTCTTCCTCCTTGGGTCACTCACTTCAACCCGTGAAAGAAAGGTGGGGAGGCCTTGGGCACCTTCCAAAAATTGCTCTACTAAGGGGGAAGGTTTTGGTCTCAAATCCTTTGGTGGAGAGGTTGTAGAAGGTAAGAAAATGCTACTCCACACTTTTTTTTGAAGTTTTAATGGTTGGTTAGTGAGTAATTAGAGTTTTGTTTTTCTTTCTCTTCTATGGTGCTTGAGCCACTTATGAAGCAAATTAGACCGAAGTTTTAAATGTACTAGGGTAAATTAGGAAGGGGAATAAGATCATACCCTTATTTGGTCTATGTTTCTTGATTTTAGTGAACAATTAGTTAGTTTTATGGATGTTTCATGTGCATGTGGATCTAGATCTAGGGTTTGGTTTTTTTATTAATTTCATTTTTGTAAATTTATGTTTGATGAAATTGGACTAGGGTTTGTATGAAAGATATTGGGTAAAGTATAATTGTTGCTAATTGTTGTCTTTGAAATTGTTTATTGTAATCAATAAATATGTATTTTAATTATTTATGGATAAATGGGCCATTAATTAATTTTCCTCTACCATGGTGTGTTTGTATGCTTCATGTAATTATATTAGATTTATATTCATATATATCTAAAGTATATACAATTATTCTCAAGTAATTATTACTTTGATTCATTTTTATATATATCATAATAAGTAGTCCTTTAATGTTTGTTTTATTGTTGTTGTAAAAGATGGAGTACATGGACTCTTGGATGTATGGTTCGTTAAGGTTCAAGGCAGGTTTCCGTGAAGAGGTGGATAAATTTATTGAAGCCACAAAGAAGCATGCAACGACATTGAAAGAGAATAATGATACAATTATTTGCCCCTATAAAAATTGCAAGAACCGTATGGCATGGATAGATGTTACTATCATCATATCACATTTGATTATGCGAGGATTTGTTGAGGACTACACAGTGTGGATTCATCATGGTAAAACGGTTATTGTTAACGACGAGGATAAGGAGGAATACGACGACGAAACCATAGAATCTCTGTCCCAATATTCAGCAGAGCTTGATGCACGAATAGATTTCGAGTTTGGTAATGAACAAGGTGGTGATGCTGGTGGTTGGGATGGTAACGACGAAGGTGGTGCCAATAATGATGGTGGAGCACGTGTCGGAGATGAAGATGATTTGGAGGACATGATTCAAGCCCTTGGACTAGAGATTTTACTAAATAACCCGAAAGGTCTAGAAAATTTAGAAAGAGTGACAAAAGTATCGAAGGAGACTATGTATGGTGTTGAAAAGGGTTGTTCGACACATTGGACATTGCTATGTTTCGTGCTTGAGCTGCTCATCCTGAAGGCTAAGTGTGGCTGGTCAGACTGTAGTTTTAATGATCTATTACATCTCCTGTCATGGGTGCTGCCACAACCAAACTTAGTTCCTGCCAACACATACCAAGCAAAGAAGGTCATAAGTCCATTGACAATGGGGGTTAAAAAAATCCATGCATGCCCCAACCACTGTATACTTTTTTGTGGCGAAACGTTCAAGTCACTGGATAAATGTCCCTGGTGTGGGGCCAGCCGGTACAAGAACAATGACCTTTACGGTGGGGACGAACCCTCCATGGGGAAAAAGAGGAATAAGAAGGGTACAAAAAAGGTGGTACAAGAATCTCAGCCCCCAGAGGACACTCCATTAGGCAACGATGCAAAGCAGAGAAGAATTCCTGCCCTGATAATGTGGTACCTGCTAGTGATCGATCGCTTGAGACGTATCTTCCTAAACCCTAAAGAAGCCACACTCATGACATGGTGGGATGATGAGCGCAAGGTGGATGATGATAAGATTGCACACCCGGCTGATTGTAGTCAGTGGCAAAGGTTTGGTGAGAAGCACAAAGAATTCAGCGATGACCCAAGGAATGTACGGTTTGTCTTGAGCACCAATGAAATGAATCCCTTCAATGAGAGGATGAG
This sequence comes from Miscanthus floridulus, assembly GCF_019320115.1. Classification (NCBI taxonomy): domain Eukaryota; kingdom Viridiplantae; phylum Streptophyta; class Magnoliopsida; order Poales; family Poaceae; genus Miscanthus; species Miscanthus floridulus. Next base: position 116,287,654 of record NC_089582.1, read on the forward strand.
CGACCATAGCACATGGCCAGTGATCTTGACCATATACAACATCCCAACATGGTTGTGTCAGAAGAGAAAGTACCTTCTCCTCACTATTCTTATTTCTGACCCTAAACAACCAGGCTTTGATATAGACGTGTTCCTCGAGCCCTTGATGCAAGAAATGGAGAGGCTATGGAGGCATGGGGAGCAGATAATGGAGAGGCCATGGAGGCATGGAGAGCAGATGTACGATGCGTTCCTAAAGGAGGACTTCATATGTAGAGCAATAATATTTGTTACTACCAATGATTATCCCACGTTGTTTGCTTTGTCTGGACAGATCAAAGGGAAGACGGGATGCTTGGTTTGCTTGGATGGTACTACATGGGTGTACCTAGATGCATCCAAGAAGATAGTTTACCTAAGGAACCGACGTTTCTTAAAGACAAGTCACAAGTACCGCAGCAAATTGTTCTTTAGATTTTATGACAACGCCTCGGAGATTGAACCCCCTCCGGAGAGACGTCATAACGAATAACACGTGTACAGAATGGTGAAAAACATACGTGTCGTCTATGGAAAGAAGAATCTGGATGGGACGAACAGAGATAGAAGCACACCTCCTATCGAAGGCGTACCTTTCAAGAAACAATCGATCTTCTTTCAGTATCTGCCTTATTGGATAGACTTGGAGGTCCCCCATGCCATTGATGCTATGCACGTATAGAAGAATGTCTTTGAGAGTCTCATTGCTACCTTGATGGACACAAGCAAGTCAAAGGATGGTTTGAAAGCATGGAAAGACATGGTGCAACTAAACATAATGCCATAGCTTAACCTGGTACCTGAGGCTAATGGAAAATACACTCTGCCCGTGGCGTGCTTCAACCTAACACCAGACGAGAAGAGAGCTATATGCACTTTCCTGAGGGGGATCAAAGTCCTGACTGGGTTTTCAGCAAATGTGAAGAAGCTAGTATCGATGAAGGACTTGTCAATAACACATTGCAAGGCTCATGATTGCCATGTGATGCTGACAGTGTTTCTACCTATTGCAATCAGGGCTATAAAGCCAGAGTTCTTGAAAATGGCCATCACCCGCATGTGCTACTTCTTTTCGAAGATCTCACAGAAGACGATTGGCAAGGAAGAGCTGAGTGACCTACATGAATGTATGGTGGAGACACAAAACCAACTGGAGATGTGTTTACCTCCTGCTTTTTTTGATATAATGCCACACCTCATGATTCACATGGTTCATCAAATACAGGCGCTTGGCCCTTGCTACTTGCATGAAATGTGGTCCTTCATATTGGACCAGATTGTACACGTCAGAGGCACCTACCATGACCGAGAGTCTGAGTTAGGTACAAATCCTCAGTACCAACACCTTCGTGAGACTGAAAGGCTAGCTCTAGGACGTTGATAACAATGTGTATGGAATTTATATATTTAATGATGGATTGTATATATTCTTATGAATTGGACTTATAATTGTAGTTTATAGAATACTCTTGTGCTTGTAGTCGCGGTCGCGGGGCGTTCGGCAACGCGAATGCGGTTCGGAACGCTGGTCGCGGGGCGTTCGGCAACACGAACACGGTTCGGAATGTTGGTCGCGGGGTGTTCGGCAACGCGAACGTGGTTCGGAACGTTGGTCGTGGGACGTTCGGCAACGTGATTTTGAATTGTAAATCTGATTTTTTGCGGGAAAACGTACTGTAGGGGCGGTTCTAGATTGAACCGCCCCTACAAATACCTGTTTGTAGGAGCGACTGGTGTTTCCAGCCCCCCCCCCCCCGCCCCTACAAATCAATTTGTAGGGGCGGCTAGAAACACCAGCCGCCCCTATAAATCGATTTGTAGGGGCGGCCTGAGAACCGCCCCTACAAATGCATGATTTATAGAGACCCTTGCGTAGGGACGGCTGGGCAAACCGCCCCTACAAAGGGTTACCAGCCGCCCCTAGAAATGCTTTTTGTAGTAGTGTCTCCTCCCCCCACGCTCTCCTCGGCCCTCGCTCCAACCTCACCAAGACCCACGGCTTCCTCGAGACCCACAGGCTCCCCAGCACCCGCTCGACAGACGTCCTCCTCACCCGCCCCGCCCGGCCAACATCCTCGTCGAGCTGCCCCACCCAGCCTGGCAACCGTCGTCGCCCATCCTATCACACCGACATGCCGTCTTTGCCGCCCACATGTCCGTCGCCATCCTCACCACCCACATGTATGCCGTCGTCCTCGCCACCCTGCAGTCGTCCTCACCATCCCCGCCCTCCTCCAGTTCTTGCGGGCACACGAGGGCATGCCTATGGATAGCAGGTGCGGGCACAGGATGGCACCTGTGGCTGGTGGCAGGAGCGGGCGCACAACACCGGTATCCACAGGCATTTTGCCCATTGCTATCTAATATCTCACCTCGACTCCGAATCAGCAAACATTCGCGAACCATCACATAACCCTCACAACTTTCTTTTAAAAAAAACTTTTTTGCATCTTTTCATTTTCACAAGTAATTAATATGAGCATACACCGTGTTGCAACACACTACTGTAGCAGCTTAGGAAACGACTCTAGCTCTGCCTAAAACCAACTACACAAAACAGGAACAACTGTTGAAACGGCATATTTGGAGCTTCTCCTGGCCCTGCTACAGTGCTAATCCGTAGCTAGAAGGAGCCTAAAAATGAGTGTCTACATGTGAACATGTAATATTCCTCTTTTTTCAGATGAAGCTGGATACTTCACTACTGGATTCAGGTTGAGGCACTCGGCAAATGCCAAATTGCACTCGGCAAAGCCTTTGCCGAGTACGACACTCGGCGAAGAACACACGGCAAAAAATTGATCGGCAAAGTCCTCTTTGCCGAGTGTCTTTTATCGGGCACTCGGCAAAGGCTTTGCCGAGAGCCCCGAGGGCACTCGGCAAAGAAAAGCGACCGTCATGGCGCCGGTCCCGTTGACGGTCGCTTTGCCGAGTGCCAACCCTGCAAGCACTTGGCAAAGATTTTTTAATTTTTTTTAAAAAAAATTATTTGCCGAGTGCCCTATATTCGGCGCTCGGCAAAGTTTGATTTTTTTTTAAAAAAAATCCTTTCCCAGTGTCCTCTGGCCGGCACTCGGCAAAGTTTGATTTTTTTTAAAAAATTCTTTGCCGAGTGCCCTCTGGCCGACACTCGGCAAAGTTTGATTTTTTTTAATCTTTGCCGAGTGCCATGGTCATGACACCCGGCAAAGCTAGAAAAATGGTTTTCTGAGCGCCCATTTTTCTAGCTTTGCCGAGTGCTGTGACCATGGCACTCGGCAAAGGGGTCCTTTGCCGAGTGCAACACTCGGCAAAGTGACCCAAAACGACAATTTTTAATTTTTTTTTACATTCCATCATGACAAATAAATTCATACAAACATATATCACATATATATCTCATCCATCGCATATATATCTCATTCATCACATATATATCTCATCCATCACATATATATCTCATCCATCCACACATTCATCCGCACATATCACATCCATCACAATATATATCACATATATAATAATAAGTGCTCAAGTCCATCTAAATAAATCCACAAGTCCATCAAAGTCCACAAGTGCATCATAAGTATATCACAAGTCCATCACCAAGTGAACAACAAATGAAAAAAATACAACGTGCACTCATCTCGGCCACTGCGACTGTGGTGAAGGTCCATCTCCATCATTCGGAGGTGCATGAGGTGGATTATTCGAACCACCATCAGATGGAGATTGCACAAAGGAGAAAAGATTGCATGTAAGACAAGATTATTTGGATAGCTAATCTAGGAAGGTAGAGGCCATACAAGCAAAGCACAAGCAAAAGTAAAAAACTTTCATACTCACAGGAGTAGCTGGAGCTACAGGACGCGGAGGCGGAGGTGGAACCAACAGCCCAGCTAGCAGAGAGAAGCCCACACATTGCCCAAGCCCTTGTAGGAACTCCGTAATGTCCGTTAGCCTCTACGCCTGGGCCTGCCGCTCGGCCAGCTCGACCTCCCATTCGGCCCGCTCGGCCTCCAGCTGGGCCGCCATCCTCTGGTGCCCGACCTCCAGCTCCTGACATTGCCTTATTTCTTATTCCAGCCGAGCCTGCAATATTTCACTCCAATGTTTCAGTAATGCAAAGCTAATTAAGGTGTGTAAAGATCAATGTATGACGAGTAAAATAGGAATAACCTCGAGTGCGTCGACCCGATGCTGTGCAGCGGTCGGCCGTGTGTGAATGGCCGGGCTCTCGCTCGTGCTCCGTGCTCGGATCTGGGAGAGAGAGGGAGTAGAGGCCATGTTGATGATGCCGTCGCCAAGCCAGAACCGCCCATGCTTCTTGCCTTGCCCCGCCCTCATGACGGCCTCTCCATCGAAGTCCTGGGTGCTTGGATCGTGGTCTGGCCCATGGAGCGACCTTGCCACCTCAGTGTACTCACTGATGCGGGAGTGGATGCTCGGGTTTGTGTATGCCTCGGGCGGGTCCTCCAGGTTGAAGGAGACATTGGACGTCGCCTTGCCCTTGTGGGCCATACACCATGCCTTGAATTCCGAGCAAGCCTGGCCACTATGTGACACCGACTATGAGAAAGATAGCACGATGATTACAAATTAGGCAGAACTAAGCGTCATAATAGATAAATGAATTCGCGTACCCATGCTTGTTTGTATCCAGTGAGGCTGCAGCTGCCTTGATGGTGTGCTGGACCTTGCATCTGCAAACGACGGTCCTGGGCATCCCTGTGCATCTTGAGGTACTCCTCCGTGAACCACCTCTCCACCATCATCGCCTAGCACTCGGGATACGCTTGGCACCACCAGGGAATCATCTACACGTCATCAAGTATTGGACATATAAGAAGATCAAATTAAACCAACTTAATCTCAAAACAAATTGATATTGATGTTCTTCATTTACCTCAAGGTACTGCTCCTGGGTCAGTTGCATCTCTCTTGCGTCTTTCTTGGTTTTCCTCTCTCCAAGCTTTGACCCATAGTAGGTTAGGATGGCCTGGATGCGCGCCTCGTGATGCATGTCGATGATGAGTTTTTTACAGGCTTTGTTAGTCACCTGCTTCGCCCTGGCCTCAAATCCCTACTCGGATCTGTAATAAGTCTGCATACAAAAGTGATGTATCCATTCAACATTTTAAGAAAAGTCTAATGAATGCGATGTATTGAGCAATGTTGTGCGAGGGAGACTTACCCAAAACTCTACCTTCACCCACGCCGCCTTGTTGGGGTACTCCGCATCGATGGCGATGGCGTAGTGGTCAAACAAGTAGGCCGGCTCCGTCTTTGATGCGTACGTGATAATACCGGGGAAGTGTTGCCTGCACAGAAGACCCAGGATGCCATTGACTAGACGTGCGCTACCACCTGACACAACCACCCAGTTCCTGCACAAGTGATTAAGAAAAATTATTAGTTTTTTCATCATATCATATGAAGTAGTGGTGATAACATATAAAGTTACTTACTTTTGTCCTTCGGGGCGAATCATTGGGCGTTGGTGAGGAAGCAGAACCTGTGGGAGGCTCACGGGACCTCACAAGTAGACACTCGAAGAGGAGTCAGAGGAAGCGGAACCTGTGCCTGCCGCCTCACACTCGTCGTCCTCGTGCGGCCCCTCCTCCTGGTCCGTCTGCCGAACCAGCTCCTCATCCGACTCATCCATGGGCGCCACCTCCTCCTCGTGCCCGATCCCTCCTCCACCCCTCTGTCTCCTCCTGCAGTCGGCGTGGTCTTTGGTAAATCGAGTTCACGGACCTATGACGGTCGCCCGCCATCTTTGTTCAATCACCTGCAATAAAAAAGAAAAATAAGACGTAATTAGAAATAGGTACAAAAATGAACAAAACATAATTACAAAAAATATAGTAATACATGTATTAGAAATATATGCAAAAATGAACAAAACATAATTACAAAAAACATAGTATTATATGTATTAGAAATAATCTTCATGATTGAGATTAGCTGGATCATAGGTCTCGTCATCACTATCAACATTGTCCAACTCATCAACACTATCCGAAGGAGGAATGTTGTCTTCATTGTCATTGCCTAAACATAATCGCTCAAGCATTTGTATGTCCTTTAGATTTCGCACCTCGTCTCCAGCGTCCTCGTCATCATCCCTTTCATTGTCTACTTCCATTCCTATCTCTTCGGTTAAGTCTATGTCAAACCTCCCTTGTAGCCCCTCTTCTTGATAGAACTCTCCATCATATGTGTTTGGGTTGAAGTTGTAATCTTCATCGTTTGGGACAGGTAGTTTACCGTGTGGCGATACCTTGTGCATAATAGACCAACCCTTAAGATGCTCGATGTCTTTGCACACGTATGACGTATAATAAACCTGGACGGCCTGTTGAGCCACAATGTAGATATCTTTTTCTAGATAGATGAAATCCTATCAAATCTCAACTAGCCCAAGCTTAGGGGTCTGTCTCATTACTCTAGGATGAATCCAGTGCCATTTGAATATGACAGGAGTAAGAGGTTTGGAACCATAGAATGATAGTTCATAGATTTCTTCAATTCTTCCATAATAGTCGAGTCCATCAGTGTCGGGCGTAACAACTCCGCTGTTTGAGGTTTTTCGATTGGGCTGACTCTGCTCGTAGCTTGCTGTGTGAAAACGATATCCATTCATGTTATATCCGGTAAATGACTTGACCCTAACGGCACAACCATTTGCAACCTGTCTCAGCTCATCACTTATAGGCGCATCAGTTTGGGCTTTCTGTTTGAAGCAACAAATGAAATCGGGGCTCTCTGGTCCCACACCCTGTGAAAGAAGGGTATCATTTTCTTGCGGGGTAGGTTGCCTTGATCCATGCTAGGATTGACGAAGAAATTCCCTATACCAACGAGAAACAAGGGGGTTGAGCGAAGAAACAAGGACATACGGCGAAATGAAACAAGTTCGTTCAGAACTTAACCAATGAACGGCTACACCTCGACAAGGTTGGTCAACACATATAGCATGATACTGCGTCACTCTTCATTTTTCAATTGCTTAGTGGTCGATGCACTTGCGCTTCTGAGTTGCCCTTGGAAAAGGCTGAGGTTCGATTCATTTTTGCCAGCATTGTAACGAGGGGGTGGATTATAAACGCTAGGAAGGTTCTCAGTGTAGCATTTCTCTATGAAGTTTGACACCTCCTCTAGAATGTATGCCTCTGCAATAGAAGCCTCAATTTTGGCTTTATTTCTACATTTTTTGTGAAGAGTCTTCAAACATCTCTCGATTGGATAGCACCAACAGTCCTGCATGGGCTCCCCCATCCGTGCCTCATACGGGAGGTGCACAATCAAATGCTGCATCGGCAAGAAGCAGTCGGGTGGAAAGATCTTCTCCAACTTACAGAGCAACACGGGTGCCGCTTTTTCCAAGTCATCAATGACGGTCCGAGAGAGCTCCTTGGCACAAAGCTAGCGAAATAAGTAGCTCAACTCTACCAGCACTTGCCAGACATGCTTTGGGACATAGCCTCGAACCATCGCCGGAAGAAGCCGCTCAATCCATATGTGGTAGTCATGACTCTTCATCCCATTGACTTGCAGAGTGCCTAAGTTCACTCCCCTCTTTAGATTCGCTGCATACCCATCAGGGAATATTAGCGTCTGGATCCATTCAAGTACTTCCCTCCTTTGGTCCTTTTTCAAGATGAAATTAGCCTTAGGCCTTCTCTAGGTCTTGCCACGACTAGGAGGCTGCATCTCTTGATTTGGTCTATCGCACAACATTGCCAGGTCCACTCTAGCCTTAGGGTTGTCCTTAGACTTTTCAGTGTCCATGAGTGTTGCCCAAAGTGCCTCGGCGACATTCTTTTCAGTGTGCATTACATTAATGTTATGTGGCAGAAGAAGGTCATCGAAATAGGGGAGCCTCGTCATGCCCGAGATATGAGTCCACATATGTTGCTCACCATATCCCATAAAACCACCTTCTTCATTGGGCACGAGCGCATCTATCTGAGCATGAACCTCGGCACCAATCATCATCCACGGTGCAGGGTTTGTCACTTTAACACCTTTCGTAAAGTTTTTGATGTCTTGTCTGAATGGATGGTCAAGAGGTAGGAATTGACGATATCTGTCGAACGACGAATACTTACCACCCTTTTGCAACCAAATGAACCTCACACCATCCTTGCATATTGGGCATGGGAACTTCCCGTGAACACACCAGACGTAGAATATCCCATACGCCAGGAAGTCATGTAGGGAGTAGTGGTACCAAACGTGCATTTTGAAGGTTGTCTTTGTAGCTCGATCGTATGTCCATACCCCTTCGTCCCAAGCATGGACCAATTCATCAAACACAGGCTCCATGAACACACCCATATTACTCCCTGGGTGTCTAGGAATTATCAACGACAAGAATACGTTATATCGTTGAAAGGAGACACCAGGAGGAGATGAAGGGGGATAACAAAGATGGGCCAACATGTGTATGGGGCAGCCATCATTCCATAAGGATTGAACCCATCTGTTGTCAGCGCGACACGTACATTACGAGCCTCATCTGCTTTATCACGATGTTTGTCATTATAGCGGATCCAAGCTTCACCATCGGATGGATGTACCATCTTGTCAGGATTGTATCGTTTGCCATTTTTGCGCCATGTCATCTGTTTCACGGATTCCTCGGTCATGTATAGCCGTTGGATCCTTAGTAGGAATGGAAGGTACCGTAGGATTTTCACGGGGATCATAAGTTGCCTCTTCTGGCCATCATTAGAGTCTACCTGTAGGTACCTGGAGGATTTACACTTTGGACAGAACTTTGCATGCTCGTGTTCTTTCCTAAATAGGATGCACCCCTTCGGACAAGCATGTATCTGCTCATACGGCATCTTCAATGCACGAAGGAGTTTCTGTGACTCGTACATGCTCTTTGGCAGAATGTGGCCCTTTAGAAGCAGGGTGCCAATCATGGCTAACATCTTATCGAAGCCTTCTCGACTCAAGTTTAACTCAGACTTCAACCCCATTAAGCATCCAATGGCATCCAGTTGAGACACCGTTGACCGATCGTGAAGAGGTTTCTGTGCCGAGTCCATCATGTCGTAGAACGCCTGTGCGGCTGCCTCCATCTCCTCCTTCTCACGTCCCTCATTGAACTATCCTTGGTGAAAGTCATCTAACATGTCTGCTACCCTGTCATCAGCATCAAAAGCCTTCACCCGTGGTCTCACCACCTCCTCTCTCATATGATGGGCTTCACCATGGTGGACCCATCAGGTGTAGTCCGGCGTAAATCCATTCTTCACAAGATGTTTACCCATTTCCACCTTGTTTACCCTTCTCCTGTTTCCACATTTGCTACAGGGACACAAAACTAGGCAATGTCCTTTAGTAGCCTTGCCAAATGCACTGTTCAAGAAAGCATCGGTCTTGTTCATCCATTCCGTGGTGTAATCACTCTGACTTCTCCGGCCCATGTACATCCACTCACGGTCATCCATCCTCTAACATATGTATCAGCGAGTAATGTAACCATCAATTGCATCTACATGGTGTTCCTACTATCTAATAGGTGAGGATAGGTCATAATCCCACCTGTGGATGCGTAGATGAGGTTAGTTTCCATGCTCTACTCATATCCGAGATAGAATTTCGGCAGCACCTCCCCGCTGTTCTCCAGATACACGTCCTGCCAAAGAAGAGTGCGTATCCAGAGAACAACAGGGAGGTGATGCCGAAGCTCTATCTCAGACCGGAGCAGACCATGGAAACTAACCCATCTACGCATCCGCTGGCTATCCAAAAAATGTGGACAATCCGAAACAGATAGGGTCATAGATATGCAAAGATCTGCATACCTCAACCGTATCTCTTTCGAACGGGAGACGCCTAACTGGGTTACGCGATCTACGACCATGATACGGAAAGAGGGATTATACCTAGGGTGGAGGCAGAGTCAGGCTAGCGAGGCCGTGGCAGGTCGGTGCAGTGGCGAGGCGATGCGGTGCAGGCAGACCGGCACGGCGACGGGAACTCTGACTCGGCTCCGATGGGCTCTTCTCTACAAAAATAGAACAAAATACTATCATTTTAAAAAAAATGGCAGAACCTCCCCTGCACGGTGAGGTTTCTAAAACCTGCAAAAAACAACGGCACGATGGCCGACAAGCACATATGTCTCAACAGAAGCCATGTAGTTTGGATATCAATCCATACCGAAGAATATATCCAAGTAGTACCACTACTTCTACTACTACTTCCACTATTGCTACTACTACTACCACTAGTTCTACTACTACTACCACTAGCACTACTACTACAACTAATACTACTACAACTATCACTACCACGACAACAACAAGAGAGAGGTCATACCTGACGGGCGCCGGGGGTCGGGGTCGGGCGGCGTCGGGGTCGGGGATAGGGTCACCGGAGTCGGGAACGGGGTCGGCCACAGGCGGCGTCGGGGCGGGCGGTCCACGGGGCGCGGCCGGGGGCAGGGCCGACTCCTACCCTCCTCCTTCTCCTCCTCCTCCTCCTCGCCTCCTCCCCCTTCTCCTCCTCCTCCCCTCCTCCACCCGTTGGCATTGGCTGGCCGGCGTGGGCGAGCTGGCCACGCTCGGCCACACTCGGGCGTAGGGGCGTGGGCTGGCGAGGTAGGGGGCAAGCGCCAGCGTGCGGCGCGGGGAGGGGCAGCAGCGCGTGGCGTCGGCGGCGGCCCGGTGGCTGGCGGGCGCGCGGGCGGCCTGGCGTCGCGGGCGGTGCGGGCGTGGCCTGGCATCGCGGGCAGGGCGGCGCGGGCACGGACGGCCGGGCGGCGCGGGCGTGGTGGCAGTGGCGGCGACGGCGTGGGCGGTGGCGTGTGCGTGTGTGCGTGCGTGCGGGGTGTGTGGGCTGGTCCAGCCGACGGGGTTAAATCCCCCTTTGCCGAGTGCCCCAGATCTGGCACTCGGCAAAGGGGTTTTTAATTTTTTTAACCGCCTCTTTGCCGAGTGTCTTGATATCACATGTGGAGATGTCTTGGTTTGTAAGCATCGTACGTGATAACGTGCACGAAATCTTCTAAAATTTTTATCATAGCCTCCACATACGATATCACGACATCTCAACAAGTTTCATAATTTTCGGACTTCGTTTTCTTTTTATAGAATTTAAAAATACTTCGAACGTAAATTCACGGTCATGTTTCGTGAACAAGATGTCCGAAATTTCAGGTCCGTTCCTGGATACAGCCTCACACTACATTCAGTAACATGACTATCATTTTTTGAATCATTAAATTCCATTATTCGTACCACGTGCAGTTCAAATTTATATTTTTTCGAAAAAATTCAAGTAAACGAAATAAAGTAACTAAATATATAAAAAAGCCACAAAAAAATCCCCAAATTCTAATGAGGAGTTCCTAGTACTTAAAAAGGTCTGCACAAAAAATTTAGAGGCCAAAAACAATTTTTTTTTTGCCAAGAGCCGGGCATGGAACTCGGCAAATGGGGTCTTTGCCGAGTGCCAAGAATCAGGCACTCGGCAAAGACATTTCAAATAAAAATTATTTAAACTTTGCCGAGCGCCGTGTCAGGGGCACTCGGCAAAGTATTTTTCGAAAAAAAAATCTTTGTCGAGTGCCTAACAGCAGACACTCGGCAAAGAATGACGTGGCCGAACACCGTTACGCGGGACAGTCTATGCTGAGTGCCCTTCTTTGCTGAGTGCCCGGCACTCGGCAAAGAATTCTTTGCCGAGTGCAATTCTTTGCCGAGTGCGGCACTCGGCAAAGAAGGTCTTTGCTGAGTGTCCGATTTTTGACACTCGACAAAGAAGTTTGCACTCGGCAAAGAACTCGTTTGCCGTAGTACTTCTTTCATTATCTAAAAAACGCAGGGCATTAACTTTGCTCTTCTTTTACTGGTCGCGGGGCCCATTGAGATGGAAAAAATGAAGCCGCACGCTGTGGTCAGAAATGGAACAAGCATGTTGGGGCCATGATTATGTAGTTAAGGAGTGACATCATCAACCGAACAATGAAATCTAATGTTGATTGCAAGTTAAGGAGTGACATCATTAACCTAACAGTAAAATCAGTAGGAATTACTCCGTATATATTATAGTAGTAGCCTCGGATGGAGTTTTTTGTCCAAAACTATTTTGTTATGAAAAAATGAAATAATAAAGGGAATTTAGAGAAGGCTATGTAGGCATAGCTTCTCTTACATGTTACATCAATTACAAAGCATTTTGATCACCAGTTTACTTTTTGAATCTGCCATGCTGAATGGAAAATTAAAAGCCTCACTTTCCCTGAAATTATTCTCTTTTTCTTCTTAGTAATTCTTCACATATATATTTGATTTAGCATCTGCTTTTACCCCTGTGCACAAATTATACAACCTTGACGATTCTGAAATCAGGTACAAAACCTCCACTATGAGATGTCTCTGAACGTTAAAAAATCTTCTTGGTGCTTTTTCTACATCGACAAGTGTTGTTATACCTTTTCAGCCAGCTGTCTATGGGCCTTCAGTTGCAGCGTTGTGCGTCGGTCTTTCAGCAGGGGAGGAGAGGAGCAAACCACTCAGCTCACTGAAGTGGCTGGAACTCAGGTTAGTACACACTCTGATCTTTGAGCTTTTAAGCTTCTTGTTCTATTACATATGCATATATAAATATACAGAATTGCTATTGGACAACCGGTTGTTTAAATATATAGTACATGGCCGGTTTGCAAACTAAGCTCTACCTCTACAGAACTAGCAAAATAAAAAATTTCTCCTACGACTTGATTTCATAGACAACTGCTAGCTAGTCTTACTGCTGGTGCTACGTGTCAAAATATTTACATGTATATTGCTTCCTGGTTGTACGCGCCATCTTCCACGCCCGACACGGCCATCGCCTCCAAGTTCCACGACACCTTCACGGCGCCGCTCTCGTCATCCAAGAGGGCCGGAATGCGTGAGCTCTTCCCCCGGCGCGCTGGCCGCGGCAAGGTTGTTCTAGTCGTCGCCCCTGATCGTTCAGTTATGAGTGCTGACCATCCACTAGTCTGGAACGCACGCGGCCTAAACAGTCGTGCACGCCGTTCTGTCGTTAGGAACACCGTCGCCCAGCAGAGAGCTTCGATAGTCTGCGTGCAGGAGTCCAAGGTCGCGAACTTCGGTGTAACCTTGTGCCATGAAATAACAGGGGTCGACTTTGACTATGTGTACCTCCCGGCGACTGGCGTCGCCGGTGGAGCTGTCGTCTGCTGGCGTCGCGATCCGTGGCACGCCTGCGCCCGTCGTGCGCCGCTTCTCGATCACCGTCGAGCTCACTCCTCTCAACGGACCGGGCCTGCCGTGGTGTCTCACTAACGTGTATGGCCCATCGGCCAGAGCTGATAAGCCAGGCTTCCTCTCGGAGATCAGGGACGTGCGCGCCGCATCTGGGAGCCCATGGCTTCTGTGTGGTGATTTCAACCTAATTTATAAAGCCAGTGACAAGAACAACGGAAGATTGGACCGCGCCGACATGCGCCGATTCCGCGGGGTCATCGACGACTTACAGCTAGCTTGAAGAACTGCACCTCTCCGGCCGCCTGTTCACCTGGTCCAACGGGCGTGACGAGCCGACGTTGGAGCGCCTTGACCGGGCTTTCGCCTCTCTTGAGTGGCTAGAGCAATTCTCTTCCTACCACCTCCGATGCCTCTCCTCCGACTGCTCCGACCACGCCCCGCTCCTCCTCGTGCTCAACTCTTAGCCATGGGCGAGACCACGCTTTCGGTTCGACCAATATTGGACGAGGATCGAGGGGTTCGTGGATGTCGTCAAAACCGCCTGGGGTGGCCGTCTAGTCGACGCGGACATCTGCCGGTGCCTAGACCACAGGCTGCACGCGCTGGCTAAAGCCCTCCAAACCTGGCGCGCCTCCTGCGTTGGAAACATCCGATTTGCAACTGGCTGCGGCCCGGGCTGTCGTCTATGAGCTGGACTTGGCGCAGGAGTCCGGACCTCTGTCGTCTGAGGAGATTCAGCTGCGACGTGAACTCAAGGCGAATACCCTCGGCCTGGCATCCCTCGAGCGCTCCATGGCTCGGCAACGCGCAAGATCCAGGCATCTCCGGGAGGGTGATGCCTGCACGAAATATTTTCATCTGCAGGCCTGCCATCGTAGACCTAAGAACTACCTCTTCGCCCTATCTCATAGTGGGCAAACGTTCAGCGAGGAGGAAGCTAAGGCCAACATCGTCTTCGATTACTACAACGCGCTCCTGGGCACGCCGTTCACCAGACAGCACCGCATCGATCTATCACAGCTGGACCTCCCCCGGCTGCACCTCGACGAGCAGGCAGCCTCATTCACGGCGGACGAGGTGGCTCGGGTAATCCGGGAAACGCTGGCTGACAGGGCTCCGGGCCCTGATGGGTTCCCGGGAGCCTTCTTCCGGGCGGCCTGGGACATTGTTGGCCCAGACATCACTACCGGATTCAGCTTCTTTGCCGAGTGCCTCGGGCACTCGGCAAAGGGCGCTCGATAAATAGTTTATCAGTAAAGACCTCTTTGTCGAGTGCACTTTATCGGACACTCAGTAAAGCCTTTGCCGAGTGCTAATCTGACACTCGACAAAGAAAAGTCACCGTGACGGCGAGCGCCACCGTGATGGCGGCTTTACCGAGTATCAAGGTCAAGCACTTGGCAAAGGTCGACGCTTTGCCGAGCGCCGTTGACTCAGACACACGGCAAAACTGGCCGCTGTGCCGAGTGCCACCGGCAAGACACCCGGCAAACAGACGACCTTTGCCGAGTGCCCTGCCCGTGGCACTCGGCAAATATGTGATCTTTGCCGAGTGCAATGGCCTTTGCACTCGACAAAGCATGTTCCCAGGTAGCCACTTTGCCGAGTGTCATGGCCATTGCACTTGGTAAAGTGACTGAAAACAATATTTTTTATTTGTTTTTTACATCCCATCCAAACAAACAGAAGATATATATATAACAAACATCACCAACATCACATATATATCATCAACAACACATATATATCACCAACACCACATATATATCACAAACATCACATGTCTCACAATATAACACAAATAAGTTCACAAGTAATCCAAGTGCTCCATCATCTACACAACAATTGCAAATAGAAGTACCATTAACAACCACAAGTATCATCATCAAGATGGCCAATGAGACTGATTTGGTGAAGGATTCGCTGAAGCATGAGGATCATTCGATGTCGCCGATTGATTCTGCACAAAGGAGAAGAGATTGCATGTGTGAGACAAGATAAATATATACCATACATGAATAAAACTTTCATACTCCACTAGGTTTGACCGTAAGCATGAACATACAAACTAAAACATTTATACTAATAGGAGTAGAATAGTGAGGAGGTGGAGGTGGAGCGAATCATGAAGGTGGTAGAACTACACCCGTAGCGGCGCCAAGACTTTGCATGTACTGAAGAATGTCCGCCATCCTCCGCTGCTCGACCTCCCGCTCGGCCTCCACCCTCTCCATCTTCGCCTGCATCTGCTCCCGTATCCTCCTCTCTTGTTCCAGCTGGGCCTACAATATATTCACCCCAATGTTACAATAATGCAAAGGAAAGGTATGAAAAAACCAATGAATGACGAATAAACCAGGAATAACCTCTAGTACCTCCACTCGGTGGTGTGAAGTGTCCTGCCGATGTCGTATGGCCAGGCTCGTGCTCATGCTTCTTGCTCGAATCTGGAAGAGACTGGGAGTAGCGGCCGAGTCGATTGCGCCGTCGCTAATCTAGTACTGCCCATGCTTCTTGCCTCCTCCCACCCTCATGACGACTTCTCCATTAAGGTCCTCAGTGCTCGGATCATACTCTGGCCTATGGATCTCCCTTGCCATCGATGTGTACTCACTGAGGCGGTTGTGGACGGTCGCATTGTTGTACGCCTCGGGCCCGTCCTTCGGGTTGTAGTCGACGTTGGACGTCGCCTTGCCCTTGTGGGCCATAGCAAATGCCTTGAAGATGGAGCAAGGCTAGCCATCATGTGACACCGACTACGAGAAAAATAGCAAGATGATTAGAAATCTTGTAGAATTGAGTGTTAGAATAAATAAATGAATTCACGTATCCATGTTTCTGCGTATCTGCTGAGGCTGCGGCTGCCTTGATGGTGTGCTACACCTGGCATCATCAAACGCCGCTCCCGGCACAAGTTGTGCGTCTCCTCCCACTCGTGTGAGCACCACTTATCCACCATCTGTACCCAGCACTGAGGATGCGCGGCATACCAATAAGGAATCATCTACATGCCATCAAGTACATGACATATCAGAAGATAAAATTAAGCCTACTTAATCTCAAAAGGAATCAGTATTAATGTTCTGTATTTACCTACAGGTAATAGTCCTGGGTGAGCGTCATGGTTCTTGCGTCCCTTTTGGTGACCTTTGTTCCAAGGACGGTCCCGTGGTAAGTTACGACGGCCTGGATGCGCGGCTCGTAATGCATGTCCACGACCAGTTTTTTGCAGCATTTGGTAGCCACCGCATCCACCCTGGCCTCATGTCCATCCTAGCATCTAAAGAAATCCTGCATACAAACATGATGTATCCATTCATTATTTCAAGAATGTCCAATGAATGCGATGTATTGAACAATGTAGTGCGTGGAAGACTTACCCACAGCTCTTGCTTCACCCGCTCTGCTTTGCTGTTGAATACCCTACGGTCCCGATCTATAGCATCGGGGGTGGTGGCGTAGTGGTCAAACGAGTAGGCCGACCCCATCACTCCGGCGTACTCAACCAGGCTAGAGAAGTGCTCCTTGCACAGAAGACTGAGGATGCCATTGACTTGGCGTGTGTGAGCACCTCCACTCGCCACAATCGTCCAGTTCCTGCCCAAGTGATTAAGAAAAATTATTAGTTTCTATTTTGATTTTCAACATATCATATAAAGTAGTGGACAATTCGAAACAGATACAGTTTTAGATATGGAAATATCTGCATATTTTCAACCGTACCTCTTTCGAACGGGAGACGCCTAACTGGGTTACGTGATCTACGACCATGATACGGAAAGAGGGGTTATATCTAGGGTGGCGATGGAGTCAGGCTAGCGGGGCCATGGTGGGTCAGTGCAGTGGCGAGGCGACGCGGTACAGGTAGACCCGCAACGGCGAGGAAGGCGATCGGGGTCGCCGAGGTACTCGGCTTCGCTCCGACGGGCTCTTCTCTGCAAAAAAGAAACATAAAACTGTCAATACAAAATTTCTGCAGCACCTCCCCTACACGGTGAGGTTTCCAAAACATGCAAGAAAATCAACGGCATGATGGCCGACATACACATATATATGAACGGCACGATGGCCGACATGCAGAAGATTATATCCAACCACATATATATAACAATGTCACAACCACTACTACAACTCCTATGACTACCACCACTCCAACTCCACCACTACTACTACCGCAACTACTAGTAATACTACGACGATGATGACGGTAGGGCATACCTAGTGGGCGACGTAGGACGATAGTGGTGAAGGGGCCAGGGCGCCGGTGGACAAGGCGACGGCTGGGGAAGCACCGGGGACGTGGCAACGGTGGCTGGGGCGCCCCCCCCCCCTCCTCCTCCTCCTTCTCTTCCTCCTTCTTCCTCCTCCTCTCTTTCTCCTCCTCCTCCTCCGGCGGCGCGGGCAGCGGTGGCGCTGGCATGGGGGGGGGGGGGTGCGGCGGCGGCGCTGCCGTGGGCGCGCGTGGGGGCGGCTACGGCGGTGGCGCGGGCGTGCCTGCGTGCGTGTGTGCGATGTGTGTGGGCCGGTTGGGTCGGCGGGTTAAATCCCCCTTTGCCGAGTTCCCCCGATTTGGCATTCGGCAAAGTATTTTTTTTACCACACTCGGGCGTAGGGGCGTGGGCTGGCGAGGTAGGGGGCAAGCGCCAGCGTGCGGCGCGGGGAGGGGCAGCAGCGCGTGGCGTCGGCGGCGGCCCGGTGGCTGGCGGGCGCGCGGGCGGCCTGGCGTCGCGGGCGGTGCGGGCGTGGCCTGGCATCGCGGGCAGGGCGGCGCGGGCACGGACGGCCGGGCGGCGCGGGCGTGGTGGCAGTGGCGGCGACGGCGTGGGCGGTGGCGTGTGCGTGTGTGCGTGCGTGCGGGGTGTGTGGGCTGGTCCAGCCGACGGGGTTAAATCCCCCTTTGCCGAGTGCCCCAGATCTGGCACTCGGCAAAGGGGTTTTTAATTTTTTTAACCGCCTCTTTGCCGAGTGTCTTGATATCACATGTGGAGATGTCTTGGTTTGTAAGCATCGTACGTGATAACGTGCACGAAATCTTCTAAAATTTTTATCATAGCCTCCACATACGATATCACGACATCTCAACAAGTTTCATAATTTTCGGACTTCGTTTTCTTTTTATAGAATTTAAAAATACTTCGAACGTAAATTCACGGTCATGTTTCGTGAACAAGATGTCCGAAATTTCAGGTCCGTTCCTGGATACAGCCTCACACTACATTCAGTAACATGACTATCATTTTTTGAATCATTAAATTCCATTATTCGTACCACGTGCAGTTCAAATTTATATTTTTTCGAAAAAATTCAAGTAAACGAAATAAAGTAACTAAATATATAAAAAAGCCACAAAAAAATCCCCAAATTCTAATGAGGAGTTCCTAGTACTTAAAAAGGTCTGCACAAAAAATTTAGAGGCCAAAAACAATTTTTTTTTTGCCAAGAGCCGGGCATGGAACTCGGCAAATGGGGTCTTTGCCGAGTGCCAAGAATCAGGCACTCGGCAAAGACATTTCAAATAAAAATTATTTAAACTTTGCCGAGCGCCGTGTCAGGGGCACTCGGCAAAGTATTTTTCGAAAAAAAAATCTTTGTCGAGTGCCTAACAGCAGACACTCGGCAAAGAATGACGTGGCCGAACACCGTTACGCGGGACAGTCTATGCTGAGTGCCCTTCTTTGCTGAGTGCCCGGCACTCGGCAAAGAATTCTTTGCCGAGTGCAATTCTTTGCCGAGTGCGGCACTCGGCAAAGAAGGTCTTTGCTGAGTGTCCGATTTTTGACACTCGACAAAGAAGTTTGCACTCGGCAAAGAACTCGTTTGCCGTAGTACTTCTTTCATTATCTAAAAAACGCAGGGCATTAACTTTGCTCTTCTTTTACTGGTCGCGGGGCCCATTGAGATGGAAAAAATGAAGCCGCACGCTGTGGTCAGAAATGGAACAAGCATGTTGGGGCCATGATTATGTAGTTAAGGAGTGACATCATCAACCGAACAATGAAATCTAATGTTGATTGCAAGTTAAGGAGTGACATCATTAACCTAACAGTAAAATCAGTAGGAATTACTCCGTATATATTATAGTAGTAGCCTCGGATGGAGTTTTTTGTCCAAAACTATTTTGTTATGAAAAAATGAAATAATAAAGGGAATTTAGAGAAGGCTATGTAGGCATAGCTTCTCTTACATGTTACATCAATTACAAAGCATTTTGATCACCAGTTTACTTTTTGAATCTGCCATGCTGAATGGAAAATTAAAAGCCTCACTTTCCCTGAAATTATTCTCTTTTTCTTCTTAGTAATTCTTCACATATATATTTGATTTAGCATCTGCTTTTACCCCTGTGCACAAATTATACAACCTTGACGATTCTGAAATCAGGTACAAAACCTCCACTATGAGATGTCTCTGAACGTTAAAAAATCTTCTTGGTGCTTTTTCTACATCGACAAGTGTTGTTATACCTTTTCAGCCAGCTGTCTATGGGCCTTCAGTTGCAGCGTTGTGCGTCGGTCTTTCAGCAGGGGAGGAGAGGAGCAAACCACTCAGCTCACTGAAGTGGCTGGAACTCAGGTTAGTACACACTCTGATCTTTGAGCTTTTAAGCTTCTTGTTCTATTACATATGCATATATAAATATACAGAATTGCTATTGGACAACCGGTTGTTTAAATATATAGTACATGGCCGGTTTGCAAACTAAGCTCTACCTCTACAGAACTAGCAAAATAAAAAATTTCTCCTACGACTTGATTTCATAGACAACTGCTAGCTAGTCTTACTGCTGGTGCTACGTGTCAAAATATTTACATGTATATTGCTTCCTGGTTGTACGCGCCATCTTCCACGCCCGACACGGCCATCGCCTCCAAGTTCCACGACACCTTCACGGCGCCGCTCTCGTCATCCAAGAGGGCCGGAATGCGTGAGCTCTTCCCCCGGCGCGCTGGCCGCGGCAAGGTTGTTCTAGTCGTCGCCCCTGATCGTTCAGTTATGAGTGCTGACCATCCACTAGTCTGGAACGCACGCGGCCTAAACAGTCGTGCACGCCGTTCTGTCGTTAGGAACACCGTCGCCCAGCAGAGAGCTTCGATAGTCTGCGTGCAGGAGTCCAAGGTCGCGAACTTCGGTGTAACCTTGTGCCATGAAATAACAGGGGTCGACTTTGACTATGTGTACCTCCCGGCGACTGGCGTCGCCGGTGGAGCTGTCGTCTGCTGGCGTCGCGATCCGTGGCACGCCTGCGCCCGTCGTGCGCCGCTTCTCGATCACCGTCGAGCTCACTCCTCTCAACGGACCGGGCCTGCCGTGGTGGCTCACTAACGTGTCTGGCCCATCGGCCAGAGCTGATAAGCCAGGCTTCCTCTCGGAGATCAGGGACGTGCGCGCCGCATCTGGGGGCCCATGGCTTCTGTGTGGTGATTTCAACCTAATTTATAAAGCCAGTGACAAGAGCAACGGAAGATTGGACCGCGCCGAACATGCGCCGATTCCGCGGGGTCATCGACGACTTACAGATTGAAGAACTGCACCTCTCCGGCCGCCTGTTCACCTGGTCCAACGGGCGTGACGAGCCGACGTTGGAGCGCCTTGACCGGGCTTTCGCCTCTCTTGAGTGGCTTAGAGCAATTCTCTTCCTACCACCTCCGATGCCTCTCCTCCGACTGCTCCGACCATGCCCCGCTCCTCCTCGTGCTCAACTCTTAGCCATGGGCGAGACCACGCTTTCGGTTCGACCAATATTGGACGAGGATCGAGGGGTTCGTGGATGTCGTCAAAACCGCCTGGGGTGGCCGTCTAGTCGACGCGGACATCTGCCGGTGCCTAGACCACAAGGCTGCACGCGCTGGCTAAAGCCCTCCAAACCTGGCGCGCCTCCTGCGTTGGAAACATCCGATTTGCAACTGGCTGCGGCCCGGGCTGTCGTCTATGAGCTGGACTTGGCGCAGGAGTCCGGACCTCTGTCGTCTGAGGAGATTCAGCTGCGACGTGAACTCAAGGCGAATACCCTCGGCCTGGCATCCCTCGAGCGCTCCATGGCTCGGCAACGCGCAAGATCCAGGCATCTCCGGGAGGGTGATGCCTGCACGAAATATTTTCATCTGCAGGCCTGCCATCGTAGACCTAAGAACTACCTCTTCGCCCTATCTCATAGTGGGCAAACGTTCAGCGAGGAGGAAGCTAAGGCCAACATCGTCTTCGATTACTACAACGCGCTCCTGGGCACGCCGTTCACCAGACAGCACCGCATCGATCTATCACAGCTGGACCTCCCCCGGCTGCACCTCGACGAGCAGGCAGCCTCATTCACGGCGGACGAGGTGGCTCGGGTAATCCGGGAAACGCTGGCTGACAGGGCTCCGGGCCCTGATGGGTTCCCGGGAGCCTTCTTCCGGGCGGCCTGGGACATTGTTGGCCCAGACATCACTACCGGATTCAGCTTCTTTGCCGAGTGCCTCGGGCACTCGGCAAAGGGCGCTCGATAAATAGTTTATCAGTAAAGACCTCTTTGTCGAGTGCACTTTATCGGACACTCAGTAAAGCCTTTGCCGAGTGCTAATCTGACACTCGACAAAGAAAAGTCACCGTGACGGCGAGCGCCACCGTGATGGCGGCTTTACCGAGTATCAAGGTCAAGCACTTGGCAAAGGTCGACGCTTTGCCGAGCGCCGTTGACTCAGACACACGGCAAAACTGGCCGCTGTGCCGAGTGCCACCGGCAAGACACCCGGCAAACAGACGACCTTTGCCGAGTGCCCTGCCCGTGGCACTCGGCAAATATGTGATCTTTGCCGAGTGCAATGGCCTTTGCACTCGACAAAGCATGTTCCCAGGTAGCCACTTTGCCGAGTGTCATGGCCATTGCACTTGGTAAAGTGACTGAAAACAATATTTTTTATTTGTTTTTTACATCCCATCCAAACAAACAGAAGATATATATATAACAAACATCACCAACATCACATATATATCATCAACAACACATATATATCACCAACACCACATATATATCACAAACATCACATGTCTCACAATATAACACAAATAAGTTCACAAGTAATCCAAGTGCTCCATCATCTACACAACAATTGCAAATAGAAGTACCATTAACAACCACAAGTATCATCATCAAGATGGCCAATGAGACTGATTTGGTGAAGGATTCGCTGAAGCATGAGGATCATTCGATGTCGCCGATTGATTCTGCACAAAGGAGAAGAGATTGCATGTGTGAGACAAGATAAATATATACCATACATGAATAAAACTTTCATACTCCACTAGGTTTGACCGTAAGCATGAACATACAAACTAAAACATTTATACTAATAGGAGTAGAATAGTGAGGAGGTGGAGGTGGAGCGAATCATGAAGGTGGTAGAACTACACCCGTAGCGGCGCCAAGACTTTGCATGTACTGAAGAATGTCCGCCATCCTCCGCTGCTCGACCTCCCGCTCGGCCTCCACCCTCTCCATCTTCGCCTGCATCTGCTCCCGTATCCTCCTCTCTTGTTCCAGCTGGGCCTACAATATATTCACCCCAATGTTACAATAATGCAAAGGAAAGGTATGAAAAAACCAATGAATGACGAATAAACCAGGAATAACCTCTAGTACCTCCACTCGGTGGTGTGAAGTGTCCTGCCGATGTCGTATGGCCAGGCTCGTGCTCATGCTTCTTGCTCGAATCTGGAAGAGACTGGGAGTAGCGGCCGAGTCGATTGCGCCGTCGCTAATCTAGTACTGCCCATGCTTCTTGCCTCCTCCCACCCTCATGACGACTTCTCCATTAAGGTCCTCAGTGCTCGGATCATACTCTGGCCTATGGATCTCCCTTGCCATCGATGTGTACTCACTGAGGCGGTTGTGGACGGTCGCATTGTTGTACGCCTCGGGCCCGTCCTTCGGGTTGTAGTCGACGTTGGACGTCGCCTTGCCCTTGTGGGCCATAGCAAATGCCTTGAAGATGGAGCAAGGCTAGCCATCATGTGACACCGACTACGAGAAAAATAGCAAGATGATTAGAAATCTTGTAGAATTGAGTGTTAGAATAAATAAATGAATTCACGTATCCATGTTTCTGCGTATCTGCTGAGGCTGCGGCTGCCTTGATGGTGTGCTACACCTGGCATCATCAAACGCCGCTCCCGGCACAAGTTGTGCGTCTCCTCCCACTCGTGTGAGCACCACTTATCCACCATCTGTACCCAGCACTGAGGATGCGCGGCATACCAATAAGGAATCATCTACATGCCATCAAGTACATGACATATCAGAAGATAAAATTAAGCCTACTTAATCTCAAAAGGAATCAGTATTAATGTTCTGTATTTACCTACAGGTAATAGTCCTGGGTGAGCGTCATGGTTCTTGCGTCCCTTTTGGTGACCTTTGTTCCAAGGACGGTCCCGTGGTAAGTTACGACGGCCTGGATGCGCGGCTCGTAATGCATGTCCACGACCAGTTTTTTGCAGCATTTGGTAGCCACCGCATCCACCCTGGCCTCATGTCCATCCTAGCATCTAAAGAAATCCTGCATACAAACATGATGTATCCATTCATTATTTCAAGAATGTCCAATGAATGCGATGTATTGAACAATGTAGTGCGTGGAAGACTTACCCACAGCTCTTGCTTCACCCGCTCTGCTTTGCTGTTGAATACCCTACGGTCCCGATCTATAGCATCGGGGGTGGTGGCGTAGTGGTCAAACGAGTAGGCCGACCCCATCACTCCGGCGTACTCAACCAGGCTAGAGAAGTGCTCCTTGCACAGAAGACTGAGGATGCCATTGACTTGGCGTGTGTGAGCACCTCCACTCGCCACAATCGTCCAGTTCCTGCCCAAGTGATTAAGAAAAATTATTAGTTTCTATTTTGATTTTCAACATATCATATAAAGTAGTGGACAATTCGAAACAGATACAGTTTTAGATATGGAAATATCTGCATATTTTCAACCGTACCTCTTTCGAACGGGAGACGCCTAACTGGGTTACGTGATCTACGACCATGATACGGAAAGAGGGGTTATATCTAGGGTGGCGATGGAGTCAGGCTAGCGGGGCCATGGTGGGTCAGTGCAGTGGCGAGGCGACGCGGTACAGGTAGACCCGCAACGGCGAGGAAGGCGATCGGGGTCGCCGAGGTACTCGGCTTCGCTCCGACGGGCTCTTCTCTGCAAAAAAGAAACATAAAACTGTCAATACAAAATTTCTGCAGCACCTCCCCTACACGGTGAGGTTTCCAAAACATGCAAGAAAATCAACGGCATGATGGCCGACATACACATATATATGAACGGCACGATGGCCGACATGCAGAAGATTATATCCAACCACATATATATAACAATGTCACAACCACTACTACAACTCCTATGACTACCACCACTCCAACTCCACCACTACTACTACCGCAACTACTAGTAATACTACGACGATGATGACGGTAGGGCATACCTAGTGGGCGACGTAGGACGATAGTGGTGAAGGGGCCAGGGCGCCGGTGGACAAGGCGACGGCTGGGGAAGCACCGGGGACGTGGCAACGGTGGCTGGGGCGCCCCCCCCCCCTCCTCCTCCTCCTTCTCTTCCTCCTTCTTCCTCCTCCTCTCTTTCTCCTCCTCCTCCTCCGGCGGCGCGGGCAGCGGTGGCGCTGGCATGGGGGGGGGGGGGTGCGGCGGCGGCGCTGCCGTGGGCGCGCGTGGGGGCGGCTACGGCGGTGGCGCGGGCGTGCCTGCGTGCGTGTGTGCGATGTGTGTGGGCCGGTTGGGTCGGCGGGTTAAATCCCCCTTTGCCGAGTTCCCCCGATTTGGCATTCGGCAAAGTATTTTTTTTATTTTTAAATTTTTTTTGCCAAGTGCCACCCAGACTAGCACTCGGCAAAGAGTTTTTTTTTTAAAAAAAAATTTCCTTTGCCGAGTGTCTTCTCCTGACACTCGGCAAAACGCTGATTTACCGAGTGTCATTTTTTCACATTCGACAAACCATTTTTTTTTCACTTTTGACCTCCAAACTTTTTCTGTAGTCCTCATACAATACCTGGTACTTCATGTTCCATTGTGGCACATTTCTCAGACTTTTTTCATATTTCTTTCATTTATTTCATTTAATTGAATTTTATTGGATAATTCAAATTATAACAACTAGTCATTCGAATAATAAAAAATGAATGGAAAAATGATATTTATGTTATTTAGTATAATATGAGGCCGTATCCAGGAACAGACCACTAATTTCGAACATCTTATTCACGAAACATGACCACGAACTTGCGGTCGAGTTGTTTTTAAATTCTATAAAAAGCAAATGAAGACCGAAAATCTTGAAACTTGTCGAGATGTCATGATATCATACATGGAGGTTGTGATAAAAAGTGATAAGGTTTCGCGCAAATTGTCACGTATGATGCTTATAAACCGAAGAATAATATCATACGTGAAGGCTGTGATAAAAAAGTGATAAGGTTTCGCACAAGTTGTCACGTACGATTCTTGCAAACCGAATTCTTTGTTTGCTTTTTATATCATGACATCTTGACAAGTTTCAAGATTTTCGGTCTTCGTTTGCTTTTTTATAGAATTTAAAAACAACTCGACCGCAAGTTCGTGGTCATGTTTCGGGAACAAGATGTTCGAAATTGGTGGTCTGTTCCTGGATACGGCCTCACATTATACTAAATAACATGAATATCATTTTTCCATTCATTTTTTTCATTATTCGAATGACTAGCGGTTATAATTTGAATTATCCAAGAAAATTCAATTAAATAAAATAAATGAAAGAAATATAGGAAAGGTCCAAGAAATGTGCCACATTGGAACATAGAGTACCACATATTGTATGAGGACTGCCGAAAAAGTTTGGAGGTTAAAAGTGAAAACAAATTGGTTTGCCGAGTGTGAAAAAATGACACTCGGCAAATCAGCGCTTTGCCGAGTGTCAGGAGAAGACACTCGGCAAAGGGTTAATGGCGGCTGCCAGCCGTTAATGGTGGCGGCCCTTTACCGAGTGTTCTGGTTTGCCGAGTGCCCGACACTCGGCAAACATGGTCTTTGCCGAGTGTTATTATTTGCCGAGTGCTCGGCACTCGGCAAACTACCTATTTGCCGAGTGCCAGTTTTTTGCCGAGTGTTTTCTCCCTGGCACTCGCAAATAGCCTCTTTGCTGAGCGTCCAATAAAAAACACTCGGCAAAGTATGAGACACTCGGCAGCCGTCTCCGGTAGTGCATCGTCCGTGTGCTCCACTCCACAAGACGCATGCGCCGGATGGCCTCAAGGACTACAGGCCCATCAGCCAAATCCACTCGGTTGGCAAACTGTTCGCCAAGGCGCTCGCTCGGCGTCTGGCACCACGCATGCCGAAGATCGTTAGGATCAACCAGTCCACGTTCATCCAGGGCCGCCGTATCCACGAGAATTTCCGCATAATACAGCTCTCCTGTCATTAGCTCCATGCCAAAAACCACCCCACGGTTCTGCTCAAAGTCGATCTGGCGAAGGCCTTCGACACGGTGGCTTGGCCGTTCCAGCTCGAGGTGTTCGAGCACGTCGGCTTCCCCGCGCGGTGGTGTGACTGGCTCTCGGCGATGCTGGGGACGGCGAGCACCAAGGTTCTCATCGACGGCAGGCCTGGCCATCGGATCTGCCATGCCCGTGGCCTACGGCAGGGCGACCCCCTGTCGCCTCTCCTATTTGTAATTGCCATGGAGGTCCTCAACGCGCTGATCGCTGAGGCGGACCATCGCGCGGCGCTAACTCCTCTACCGGGCAATGTGATCAAGTATCGTGCCTCGGTATACGCTGACGACCTCATCGTCTTCCTTGCACCGACGCCTCAGGACTTCGCCTGCACCCGCCACATCCTGAAGCTCTTCGCAGGCTCGTCTGGCCTCTCGACCAACCTAGAGAAGTGCGCCATCACCCCTATTTCGTGCTCCATCAAGGAGATCATGGCTATCCAGGAGGTGTTCCCATGTCGGCTCCAGGATTTTCCGACGAAGTACCTGGGAGCCCCACTGTCGGTGTCCCAGCTAAGCCGCAACATCAAGCAAGGACTAATTGATGCCGTCGCCGCCCGAATCCCGACATGGAAGGCCGGCCTTCTCACGACCACGGGGAGAGCCACACTGACATGGATAATGCTTTCCGCGATCCCGGTCTATGTCTCCATCTGTTGTAGCTTGTCCGCCTGGGCAATCGAGGAAATCGATAAGAGGAGGTGCGCTTTTCTTTGGACGGGAATGGACACCATCACCGGCGGCAAATGCAAGGTCGCTTGGCCCGTTGTCTGCTCACCAAAGGAGGTTGGCGGACTGGGGTTGCCGGACCTCCGTATTCTCGGCTTCGCCCTACGCCTACGGTGGGAGTGGCTGCGCCGAACGCAGTCGGACAGCGCCTAGGCTTCCTTGCCTTCCAAGGCCGAGAGAAAAGTGGACCACATGTTTAGGGTGTCGGTCTCCGTCCTGGTGGGAGACGGTGCCTCTGCGTGCTTCTGGACATACTCATGGCTTCCGGATGGAGCCATCTGTAGCTTCGCGCCCAACCTCTTCATGGCGGTCGGTTGCCTCCGGCGTAAGCGCACCATTAGGAAGCCCTCACGAACCATCAATGGGTGAGGGATATCTCCGGTGCTATGACGGTAGCCGTACTCTATGAGTACGTCCCTGTTTGGGACTTGGTCGAGGCAGTCCAGCTGTCGCCACAAGTCGCCGACCGCTATATCTGGAAGTGGACTCCAAGCGGAAACTACTCTGCCTCCTCTGCGTATAGAGCGTTCTTCTTTGGCATGACTTCGTTGCCTGGAGCCATGTTCATCTAGAGGGCCTCCATGCTGCCAAAGGTGAAGTTCTTCTTCTGGCTCGCGCTCCACGACCGTCTGTGGACCACTGAACGCCGAAAGCACCATGGACTCCAAGCGGATGCTGTCTGCGTGCTTTGTGATCAAGACGATGAGACCACCGACCATCTCCTGGCATCCTGCCCGTTCACGCGCGAGGTCTAGATGCGGCTCCTTGCGTCGGTGGGACTCCAACATCTTGGGCCACCCATTGATTCCACCATGGCCGATTAGTGGCTGCAGACTAGGGCCGACTTCCCGAAGACGTTCCGGCACGGATTCGACTCCCTCATCCTGCTCGTCTCATGGATCATATGGAAAGAGCACAACAGGCGAACCTTCAACCATCTCGCGAGAACTACCACACAGGCCCTCGCCGTCATCCGTGAGGGAGCAGACGCCTGTGTCGCCGCCGGGTTCCGGGCCCTTGCGTTACTGCTCGCCGCGGTCACCTAGGAGTGGGTCGTTCCCCTAACTTCCTATCGCGCAATTTGTTAACCCCTTAGTACACCTTCTTAGCGCCACCGTTCAAGCCGATGCTCCCTGTCTGTGTTCGTTCCGCTTGCTGACTGAGGCATCTCGCCACCATTGGCAACGGGACATGTAACATTTCCCACTTCACTTAATGAAACACGTGCTAATGCACGCTTTCGAAAAAAAAGAAGTATGAACACTAGTTGTAAACTTGGTTGACAAATTAACCCTCATATTAATCCCTATTTTATTTTGATGAGATAGGACTAAAAATTAGCTGGCTAACAATTAGCCCTATGCATTCAAACATGTCCAAAAAACCAGCTATAATATCTAATTATTGGTTGAGTGGTAGGTAAGAGTGACATTAGCTGAAGATCCAAACAGTACCTCAGCTAATTTTATTCCTGATATGAGTGTGCATTTTATTGTTCATCTCAGAAAGCTGAATCCCTATAAAAGAGCGCCCCAAATAACGGACCTTTGATTTTTTTTATAGTTCCAATGGACCTATGAAATTTCACCTCAGTTTTCTTTGAGGTTCAGTAGTCATGCACTCATGCGTCATGCCTCCCATCACATGGCCGGTTATGCAAGTCACAACATCTGCACCACTCGCACCAATCCGTGTTTCCATGTGTAGTTGAGAACTTGTCCAGATCCTATCGACGACGACATCACCCATCACAATGATTGTAGCTTGGCAAGACAAGGTCAAAATCTTGATTGTTTCCATAACGTGCGTGTACCCGCCAGAAAGCTACGTCACAGTTTGTTCATTGGTGCTAGCCAATATCAGCTCAGAGTTTCGAATCCTTTCTGACCAAATAGGGATCTGGTGACTGTACAACCATGAAAGTCTTCTCTCGAAAACGGAGAAAAATCCAAACTGAGCATCTTATTAGAAGTTCAAAATTTTCAGGACAGATAGCTGTCAACATGATTGCTCTGGTAATATGCATATACTACCTATCAAATTAGACTTATTTATATAAGGAAAACAAACCCGTGACTTAGTCTATCGCCGCAAAACATTATATAATAACAACAAGATCAAATCGGGCTGACGATGACTCAACCACCGTGTGATAAATCTTAGCTCCACTATTAGCACGAAGAAGTCCAAATCGAACAAGGCTCAAAAAAAAAAAAAGTCCAAATCGAACAGCGATCGAGTTGTAGGTTTAAATTTGTATGACAATTGCTAGGCCAATGACCCAATGTGATTGCTCCATTAATATAAGTTTCATATATGCCCGCAAAAGTTATAAAAGCAACACAACCGCCTCTGCTTAGGACAAGCGTAGTGATCTAGACAACTGTTGTCTATAAGATGATTCCATATTATTGGTGCGAGTGGTGCATGACGTGGAGGCTGTGTTGGAGTCTTCAAGTCCGCAAGCATGATTACTTTAGGTTGGTTCGCTTCCAAAATTTATCATATCAATGATTTGGCAAGCCATGATTTTGGCTAGTATTTGGTTTGCTATCAAAACTTGTCAAACTCTCACATTTGGCTTGCTAAATCTATGGCAATATTTTTGTCCAACTTTTGACTTGTCAAATTTTTGGCATAGCAAATTTTGGATGTCAACCAAGTAGGCCCCTAGTACCATTAATATTTCCTTTATGAAAAATAAGGAGAGGCTAAATGTAGAAAATAAGGAGAATCTTTTAACATATGTTTCTAGATTCCCAGCTGGGCACACCTAATAGACATTATTAGACCACCAAGTGGCCGTAGCACTTTGGCATCCATCAGTTGATATGCAAAATCAACTTTTTTTTGTAGCTTCAGTTTTGTGGCACACTGAACTGTTACTCTGAACTAAACATTAGACTCAGTATGGCAAACCTAACTCCGGGTGTGGTCAGTTGTGGCCTCTGTCATATAAAACGTCCCTGCAACAATTTGGTATGAGTAAACTTTCTGGACAAGGTGCAAAACTCCATGCTTGAAAATGCATGCTTCTGTCTCAACTAGCATCAGCTGCAATTTTTTCTCGATCGGACCCATCGGCCCGTTTTTCTAGCATCAGTTGCAATAAAAATATAACGCTTTTGCCGATGTGTATCTTCTTGAACGTTTGTTATTGTGATGCACAAGTTTTCTAGAAAAACATTATTATTGTTCTAGACCAAGATGGCCGATAGCTACTGGAAATTAGTGTTGTTCCCTATCTTCACCCAACGAATTGCATCAGAGAGTGACTACATATCTAATCCCACTTCTGTTGAGATGTGTTTTTGTTCAGACATGAACATTGCATCATTTCAACGTGACTAGCACTAACAGAGGCAAAAGTTAATTCACCAAATGTGGATGGTGATACAAAGCATGCTGTGAAATATTGGTAGTAAGAGAAGCAAGCCGAAAAGGAGATTTCTTCTAGGGATCAGGTATGCTATCTGGTCGTGACCAAAATGACAAAACACCTTTGTCAAAGAGAATCTTTGATGACATGGTTCGTCATATCATGACTCTGGCGAGGACCATTGCCCCCATGGCCCCATCTAGATTCTAGAGTCTCGCATCCACGTACTCTAGGGGACGTGTTGGACTTCACAATCAACACTACCATGCATGGCAAGTCCGATGTTCAAGGGTATACTAAGCTCGTCGCCGGCGATGGCCGAGGCAAGACCGGTACCCACAAGTCAGGTGCAACATCATGCAGAGCCCATTCCATAAAAAATTGCATTAGATTCATTCAGGATTTTTTTTTTCAAAATTCAGTGACAAATCAGATACGTGTGGTGATAAGGTGCTAATTGGGCCTGGCAAATGGTTTCGGCCCACCAAAGGTTTAGATTTTATGAGGCAACAGGAGGGGTTTCCCCTACTGAAAATTTTATTATTACAAAAAGAGAGGGAAAAGTCTTACAGAAGAACTCAAAAAACAAAGAAGGAAATGAAAAAATAAGGAAGAGAGTGGCAATTACAACAAAGAGTCTATCCATGTGACAATGTGGAAAGTATTTTGTTTTCGCCCTATGGATAACCATACAACAGTGCTAGTACACGGACGTCCGGACGGACGCCCATGTCTGGATGCCCGCGCCATCCCGAATGTCACCAACATTGAGAAGAGGAGGAGGGGGGCAGTGCTCACGTGTGCCTTTGGTTCAGATGCCCAACCGGTGCCGGGAGGAGGAGGAGGAGACACCAAGGCGAGGTGGCAGAAGGCGAGGAGGGATATACAACACCCGATTTATTTTTGAAACATCCAGGTACAACACTTGCAACATACGTCTGAAGACAGAAAAACGCTTAAAACATGGATCTGAACACACTTGCCATAACACCTAAAAACACTTGAAACTATTGTAAAAACATACACAACATCTAGGTAAAACACTTGCAGCATATGTGTGAAACATATGCAACACCCAAATAAACACTCTTGTAACATAAGTCTGAAAAAACAGATGAAACATTGGGAACAGAAGCTTTGCAACATACGTGTACAACTATTGCAACATCCCGATCTACTTTTACAACATTTATATGAAACACTTGCAACATACCTTTGAAACTTCTGAAATATTTGAAACATAGGCTTGCAACATGCTCTTTTAGTGCAACATATCCTTGCTGCTTGCGAATGGAGGATCGTCGGCGCGTGGAGTTCAATGGTGTAGAGCTCGTTCACTACGGGAGAACGCAGATTTGCCGAGTGCCGCCAGCTTTGCCGAGTGCCAAAAATCAGGCACTCGGCGAAGCCACTCTTTGCCGAGTGCCGGACCGGGTGGCACTCGGCAAAGAGTGGCTTTGCCGAGTGCCACAGAGTGCCCGACACTCGGCAAAGGGCGGCACTCGGAAAAAGCCCTCTTTGCCGAGTGCAACACTCGGCAAAGAGTGGCACTCGGTAAAAAAAATGGCACTTGACGGCCGAGCCCGCCCACGCCGTCAATTTTTTTTTTAAAAAATCTTTACCGAGTGCCGGCCCTGGCACTCGGCAATGAGGGCCTTTGCCGAGTGCCAAGGCCCTGCACTCGGTAAAGATCCCTTCTTTGCCGAGTGCACTTCCTGGCACTCGGCAAAGGACCTCTTTGCCGAGTGCCAGGGCCGGCACTCGGCAAAAAAAAAATTTGGTTTTTTTTACCCATTTTTTGTGAGGCCTTCCCACATTATTTAAAACTCCATGTTCAAATTTGGGACAATTTTGATTTTTTTGCTATATTTTGTTAGTTTTTTTGTTTCGTTGAATTTTATGGAATATTTCAAATTTGAACTGCAGGTGCATGGAATAATCGAATTTGGTCATTCCAAAAATGATATTCATGATATTTGGTGTATGTTGAGGCCGTATCCAGGAACTCACATGAAATTTCAAGCATCTTGTTGACGTAACATGATGAGGTACCTATGGGAAAAGTGTATTTAAATTATATAAAATCCGAACGAAGTCCAAAAATGACGAAACTTGTTGGGGTGTCGTGTTATCGCATGTAGAGTCTATGGTAAAAATTTGAGAAGGTTTCAAGCAAGTTATGATGTCGGATGCCGAAAACCCAGACATCTCAACATGTAATCACAGTGATCACATGTGGAAATGTCTGGGTTTTCGGCATCCGACATCGTAACTTGCTCGAAACCTTCTCAATTTTTTACCAGACTCTACATGCAATAACACGACGCCCCGACAAGTTTCATCATTTTTGGACTTCGTTCGGATTTTATATAATTTAAATACACTTTTCCCGCAAGTACCTCGTCATGTTACGTCAACAAGATGCTCGAAATTTCATGTGAGTTCCTAGATACGGCCTCAACATACACCAAATATCATAAATATCATCTTTTGAACGACCAAATTCGATTATTCCATGCACCTGCAGTTCAAATTTGAAATATTCCATAAAATTCAACGAAACAAAAAAACTAATGAAATATAGCAAAAAAGTCAAAATTGTGCCAAATTTGAACATGGAGTTTTAAATAATATATTAAGGCTGCAAAAAAATAATGGGGCAAAAAAAATTTGCCGAGTGCTAGCCCTAGGGCAAAGAATTTTTTTAAAAAAACAAAAGCCTTTGCCGAGTGCCGGCCCGACCCAGCACTTAGCAAAGGGGGAAACCCTAACTAAATGTGTGGGCCGGCCCACACACTCACTCACTCCACACAACACACTCACGCACGCACACCCCCGCGCCCGCCGCCATTCGCCACCGCCAGCTCGCCCCGCGCCCACCGCCTGTCGCCGCCACCGCGCTCGCCCCGCGCCCGCCCCGCTCCACCCCGGCCCCGACCGCCCCGTCCCTGACCCGCCCCGCGAACCCCGCGCCGGCGCGCCGCTGGCCCGGCCGCGCCCCATCGCGGCGCCGCCCCTCCCCACCCCGGTCGGCCGCCGACCACCGGATCCAGGGTGCCCCAGCAGCGCCCGGCGCCGGCGCCCTCTGCCCGCCCTCGCCCCGCCCCGGCCGCGCCCCGCTCCGGTGCCACCCCGGTCGGCCTTCGACCATCGGTTCTGGGCCACCCCGGCTGCTCGGCGCCCCGCAGGGGCACGCCCGGGCACGCCTCGCCTGCCTGGCGCCAGCCCAAGACAGCAGCCCTGGAGGAACGAGGAAGAAGGTAGCAGGAAGAGGAAGGAGGAAGAAGATGGAGGAAGAAAAAAGAAGAAGGAAGAAGAAGAAGGAAGAAAAAGGAGGAGGAACAAGTAGAAGAAGATGGAAGAAGAAGAAGGAAGAAAAAGGAGGAGGAAGAAGGAGAAGAAAAAGGAAGAAGGAGGAAGAAGAAGGAGGAGGAGAAGGGGAGAGGGGGAGGAAGCCGAGGTGGAGGGGATGAACATTCGTCCACATTGTCCATGTCGTTCATCCACGTTGTCCATGCCGTTCGTCCACGCCATCATCCCCGCCCTCGCCGGAGGAGAAGGTAAAGCCGTAGGGTTGTCGGCCATCGCGCCGTTTATGTCGTTGATGGCCTTTGTGCCAGGTTTGTGGTTGTGTTGGCCATCGTGCCCCAAATGTGGACGTCGGCCATCGTGCCGATGGTTTTTCTTGCAGGTTTTGGAAACCTCCCCGTGCAGGGGAGGTTCTGCCAAAATTTTCAACTTTTAGTGATGTTTTTCTTCTTTTGCAGAGCAGGACCTGTCGGAGAGGACCCGAAGCACCTCAGCGACCCTGATCGTCTTTGTCGGCGTTGCGGTCCTGCCTGCACAGCGCCGACTCGCCACTGCACTGACTCGCCACTGCGCCGCTAGCCTGTCTCCACCGCCACCCTAGGTATAATTGAGCTCTCTTCCTTACCGTTGTAGTACGTAAATCGATGTAGCCTAGTTAGGCGTCTCCCGTCCAAAACAGATATGGTTGGAGGTATGCGGATCTCTGCATATCTATGACCGTATCTATTTCGGATTGTCCATGTTTTTTGGACAGCCCGTGGATATGTAGATGGGTTAGTTTCCATGTTCTGCTTGAATCCGAGATAGAGTTTTGGCACCACCTCACTGTTGTTCTCCGGATACACACTCTCCCTTCCAGGACGTGTATCGGGAGAACAGTGGGGAGGTGCTGCCGAAATTCTATCTTGGATCAGAGTAGAGCATGGAAACTAACCTTATCTACGCATCCGCGGGTGGGATTAGGACCTATCCTCACCTATTAGACAGTAGGCACGTCGTGCAGATGCAACTGATGGTTATATTACTCCGTTATGTGTATATGCTAGAGGATGGATAACCGTGAGTGGATGTACATGGGACGCCCAAGTCAGGCTCAAATCACCCGTGAATAGATGGATAAGACCGAGAAATTCTTGGACCATGCATTTAAGGCAACTAAGGGAGCGAGAGACATGTTCTGTCCCTGCAGCCAATGTGAAAACAAGAAAAG
Organism: Miscanthus floridulus; assembly: GCF_019320115.1. Lineage (NCBI taxonomy): Eukaryota > Viridiplantae > Streptophyta > Magnoliopsida > Poales > Poaceae > Miscanthus > Miscanthus floridulus. The sequence goes on from NC_089582.1 coordinate 116,323,038, forward strand.
AAAAACAAGGGAAGTCATGGTGCAGCATCTTTGCAAGTATGGATTTATGCCAAACTATACCCGGTGGGTCTCCCATGGTGAAGCCTATCATCCTAGAGAGGAGGTCGTGAGACGACGCTTGGAGGCATTTGACGGTGATGGCGGGGTACCAGGATGATTAGGTGACTATGAGGATGCGACGTTTGCTGAAAGGCCTACGAAGGACAAGCAGGAGGATGAGGAGGAGCCAGAGCCAAGCGCTAAGGCGTTCTTGGCCATGTTGGATTTGGCACAGAAGGTCCTACATGAGAAGACAACGGTTTCTCAACTAGATGCCATTGGCCGCCTACTGGGGTTGAAGTCCTAGCACAACATGACTCGAGCCTGCTTCGATGCTATGATGGCAATTATTAGGGGGCTGCTTCCAGAGGGTCATCATCTGCCGAGCAGCTTGTATGAGTCAATGAGACTCCTTCGGGCACTGAAGATGTCGTATGAGCAGATACATTATTGTTCGAAGGGGTGCGTCCTATTTAGGGAAGAACACAAGGATGCAAAGTACTATCCAAAGTGTAAATCCTCTAGGTATGTGGAGGTAGACAAAGGTGATGGAAAGAAGGAGCAGAATGAGGACATCCCCATGAAAGTCCTAAGACACCTTCCGATCATACCGAGGCTCCAATGGCTATTCATGTCCGAGGAGTCCGCGAAACAGATAACATGGCACAAGAATGGCGTTCGATACAATCCTGATAAGATGGTACATCCAGCAGATGGTGAAGCATGGAAAAGCTTTAATGGCAACCATCATGGCAAAGATGAAGAGGCCCGTAATGTACGTGTTGCGCTGGCAACGGATGGGTTCAATCCTTATGAAATGATGTCGGCCCCATACACTTGTTGGCCTGTGTTCGCTATTCCCCTCAATCTCCCCCCTAGGGCCCTACTTCAACGGCAAAACATATTCTTGACATTGATAATTCCTGGACACCCGGGAAACAAAATGGATGTGTACATGCAACCTATTTATGATGAATTGATCAAGGCTTGGAATGAAGGCGTATGGACTTACGACCGAGCTACAAAGAAGAACTTTAGAATGTATGTTTGGTACCAGTACTCCATGCATGACTTCCTAGCGTATGGGATATTAGTCGGCTGGTGTGTCCATGGGAAGTTTCCATGCTCGGTATGCAAGGCAGCTCTATAGTTCATTTGGTTGAAGAAGGGAGGGAAGTTCTCATCGTTCGACAAGCATCGATAGTTCCTCTCTCTTGACCATGCATTCAGAGGAGACACCAAGAACTTCACGAAAGGTGTCACGGTGACCGACCCTACACCTCAGAAGATGACTAGTGCCCAAGTTCATGCTCAGATAGATGCTCTCGTGCTCCCGGCACAGAAAGATAATCCAAAGAAGGGTAAAAGAAAGAAAGTTAATCCAAAGAAAGATAATCCAAACAAAGATCGCTTTGTGGGCTATGGTGTGGAACATATGTGGACTCATAAGTCAGGATTAGAGAGGCTTCCCTATTTTGATGACCTTCTCCTTCCACATAACATAGATATAATGCACACTGAGAAGAATGTCACCGAAGTACTTTGGGCAACACTCATGGACATTTCTGACAAGACAAAGGACAACCCTAAGGCCAGAGTAGACATGGCAACACTATGTGACAGACCAAAGCTACAGATGCTGCCTCCAAGAGACGGCAAACCATGGAAAAGGCCTAAGGCCGATTACGTCTTAGAAAAGAAGCACAGGATGGAAGTGATACAATGGATGCAGACGTTAAGTTTCCCTGATGGGTTTGCAGCGAATCTAAGGAGGAGAGCGAACCCAGATACTAGCCGAGTCTTAGGGATGAAGAGTCATGACTTTCACATATGGATTGAGCAGCTTCTTCTGTCGATGGTTCGAGGCTACGTCCCTGAGCATGTCTGGAAGGTGCTGGCAGAGCTGAGCTTTTTCTTCCACTAGCTTTGTGCCAAGGAGATATCTCTGAAAGTGGTTGAGGAGTTGGAAAAAATGGCACCCGAGTTGCTTCGTAAGTTGGAGAAGATCTTTCCACCTAGCTTTTTCTTTTCGATGCAACATTTGATTTTGCACCTCCCGAACGAGGTATGAATGGGGGGGCCCGTGCAGAACCGTTGGTGCTATCCAATCGAGAGATGTCTAAAGACTGTTCGCTAGAAATGTGGAAACAAAGGTAGGATTGAGGCTTCCATAGCAGAGGCATTCATTCATGAGGTGTCAAACTTCACAACATTGTACTATAGTGAGAAGCTTCCTAGCGTGCATAACCCACCCCCTCGTTACAACGAGGATGAAAATGAATCGACCCTCAGCCTATTCAAAGGGCAACGCAGGAGATCAAGTGGAGCGGCCAAAAAGAGGCCGACCAATGAAGAGTGGCGCAAGATCATGCTCTACGTGTTGACTAACCTTGACGAAGTCGACAAGTATCAGGGGTAAGTTCTCAACGAACTTGTTACATACTCCGTAAATTTTCTGCATCCAACAACCTTGTTGCTTGTCGGTGCAGGGAATTTTTTGATCAATACTGGCATCTTTCAAGGCCACCTTCTGACCATGAACGAGAGACCCTTCTTCAACATGGTTCGCCTAATTTCGTTACATGGTTCCAAAGAGAGGTACCTTCTGACCAACTTAGGTTGTTTCAATTTTGGCATTCCTAGTTGCCTAATTTCATTTCTCTCCTGCTTGAGCTTGCAGTGCCAAAGTGATTTGTCTATAAGTGTCGAATTACGACAAGTGGCCAGAGGCTTTGACTATAAGGCCTTGTCATTTAACGCTTATGACATGAATGGATATTGCTTTCACACAACAAGCTATGAGAAGAGTCGGCCCAATCCAAGGACCACCAATACCGGAGTATTTACGCCCAGAGTAGTTACGCCCGGCGAGGAGCAGGAGGACTATTATGGCACAGTTGAAGAAATATACGAGCTCGAATTCCACGGTGAAAAAGCACCTAAGCCAGTCATATTCAAATGCCAGTGGTTTGATCCTGCAGTATCAAAAAAGTCCCCTAAATTTGGGATAGTCGAAACTAGACAGGATTCCTTCTATCTAGGAGATGATGTCTATATTGTGGCTCAACAAGCCAGGCAAGTTTATTATTGTCCATATGCTTGTAAAACCGACCCACGTCTTCAGGGTTGGTATATTGTGCACAAGGTATCACCACATGGTAAATGTCCTCCCCCAAACGATGATGATTACAACTTGAACCCACCCACGCATGATGGGGAGTTCTATCAACAAGACAAGGGGCTACCAGGGATGCTTGAGATAGACTTAACCGGAGAGATTGAAATGGAAGTAGACGAGGAATGGGTTGTTGATGAGGAAGCTACAGATGAGGTGCATGATCCGAGAGACTTGAAAATGCTTGACGGACTTGTACTTGACAATGATAGCGATGAGGATGAGGCTGTTGACAATTTGGAGGCTCTTGATAGTGATGACGATACCTATCGTCCAGATAATCCCGATCATGAAGAATATTAGAAATACATGTAATACTATGTTATTTTGTAATTACATTTTCTTTATTTTGCATCCCTTGCTAAGTACTTCTTGTTTATCTGTACTAATACTAGTTTATTCTTTTTAATTGCAGGTGATGGGGCCCACTAGGAGGTGTCAGTCGACTTACTCGAGACCAAGGGACACGCCACTGGCTGAGGACACGGAGGCGGAGACGTCAGAGAGGCAGAGGAGGTCAAGGGGCAGGCCTAGGCGGGAGCCGTCGACTGACCACGACCTTGGCTCCTCGCGCACTTCTAGGGACGATGACATCCCTCTGCCCACGATGGGCGAGGATGCGGGTCTGCAGATGTACGACGATGCCGTTCCACACACGTCTGAGGAGGGGGTTCCGCACACGTCTGAGGAGGGGGGAGGGGGTTTGACTTCCTCTTCAGCCTCGAAACCCTACTTGCGAGGTCCCAGCCAGCTCCCGAAGCGATCGATTGCACCCAAACGCCGCCCACTGATTGCACCCGAGGGGGATACGTATGTAACTTCATATGTTCTTCATTTGATATGTTGAAAAATCATAATAAGAGCTAATGTCAATGGGATCACTTGTGTAGGAACTGGATGCTTGTGGAGGAGGGGGTCCCGGCTCGCAATGTCAATGGGATCCTAGGACTTCTATACAGGGAACACTTCCCTGGCCTGGTGTGGACGTCAAAGGATGAGGACCCAGAGGTACCCTCGTTTGACCACTACGCCCTCGTCGCCACCGATGCTCCGCACAGAAACTTGGCGGATCGGGTGATTTCGGAGTTGTGGGTAAGCCTCAATTCATTGCATTCATTGGACATTCTTCAAATAAAATAATGGATACCTCATGTCTTTATGCAGGACTTCTTCAGATGCCAGCCGGGCTAGGAGGCAAGGGCGTATCAGGTGGCTTACGCTTCATGTAAAAGGCATGTCTCGGACTTGTATTACGAGGCCCGTCTTCAGGCGCACGTTGACTACAACGCCACCTACCGTAAGAGAAGAATCAACAAAACATAGGTGAGGAGACAAATAGAGATTCTAACAAGGGAGCAGTACCTACAGGTAAATAGAAAACATCTCCTGTTGATTTATTATGAGATTAACTATGCCTAATTTGATCTTCTGATGGATTGTAGGTGATTCCAAGCTGGTGCGCCACCCACCCCGATTGCTAGGCTGCTATAGTGGACAAATGGCTGGACGCGGACTGGCAGAAGGAGCACCAGGAGAAAAGCGACCAGCGAGCGCTGATGCTAGGTGTCCCTCACCACCAGGGCAGCGCCAGCCTCAGCAAGTATGCAAAAACATATGTAAGTCTACACCATTTGTCTAATCTAGCCGCGCTCAATTCTGCATGATTTCTAACCACATGTTGTTGTCTTTCTCGCAGTCGGCGGCGCACGGTGGCCAGCCAATTGGCCAACTCACGGCGTATGCTCTGGCCCACATGGGCCCGGCAAGGTCCAACATCGAGTACAACCCGGATGCGGGCCCAGAGGCGTACACCAACTCCAGCGTCCACACCCGCCTCACTTCTTACATGGAGGCGGCAAGGTCAGTCCACGGGCCAGCCTACGATCCGAGGACCGAGGAGCGCCTTGATCCTAAGATCATGATGCGGGTGGGGGAAGGCAAGAAGCATGGGCAGTTCTGGCTTGGCGACGGTGTCCTCAACACGGGCTCTACTCCTCCTCTGAACCGCCTCCGAGCAGCGAGCACGAGCTCTAGCGTGCCCATAAGCCAACGGTGGTGGCACTCCAGGTAAGTATTCCAGTTTCATTTGTCGTTCTTTGACTTTTACGTTCCTTAGCTCTGCAATATTGAAACATTGTGGTCAAATGTTGTAGGTCGAGCTGTAGCAACTTCGGGCCTAGCAGGAGGCCTAGGAAGCTGAGCGAGCGGCTGAGCGGGCCGAGTGGGAGGCCGAGCGTCAGAGGCTACAAGCTGCTGAGGCCCAGCAAGAAGGTTTGCTCAGGTTCGTGCAACAACTTGGGGAGCAACAAGGTTGGCAGATCCCATTACACCTGCTTGCACCACAGCCACCACCACAGTCTACTCCGGTGAGTATGTTTTACTTTCTGTGCTCATGCTTAGTGTCAAACCTAGAGATGGCCTTCGTGTCGGATTTGTTGATGTGTGGGCCTTCGTACCGGGTTAGTTGATGTGTCGGCCTTCGTGCCGGAAATGTGGTTGTCGGCCTTCGTGCCGACGTTTTTCTTGCAGGTTTTGGAAACGTCCCCCGTGCAGGGGAGGTGCTGCCGAAATTTTCAACTTTTCTTTAAACTCCTTACATTTTTATCTTGTCACTCACGTGCAATATCTTCTTTTTTGTGCAGCGGACATCGGGGGTGGCGTCGAACCAGGTCGGAGGGTCGCCGGCATCGCAAGTCGGGCCATCTGCACCCGAACCGTCGCCGGGATCACACGCTGGGGCGCAGTCGCCGTGAGCCGCTTGCGGAGTAGTTTCTATGTATCAAACTTGTGAACTTGTGGACTATGAACTTGTGGTTTGTAATAAATTGTGGATTTCGGACAAATTTGATCGTTTGTAATATATAAATGTGGTTTATAATTTATTGATGTTGAATTGTGGTTTCTATGCATTGTTGTTTAAATGGAAAAGCAAAAAACAAAAAAAAAGAAATTTAGAGGTGGCTTTGCCGAGTGCAATGACCATTGCACTCGGCAAAGAAAATTTTAAAAAAAACATGCTTTCCGAGTGCAATGGTCATTGTACTCGGCAAAGAAATTAAAATAAAAAATAAAAAACACTCTTTGCCGAGTGCCGGTGCTGTGGCACTCGACAAAGAGGTTTAAAAAAACAGATTTCTTTGCGAGCTGTGGCACTCGGCAAAGAGTTTTTTTTTTAAAAAAAATTAGACGGCGTCGGCCGTCGGCCGACGGCGTCAAATCTTTGCCGAGTGCCCACACGGCACTCGGCAAAGCCTTTGCCGAGTGCCCGAAATTTGGCACTCGGCAAAGCAGCCTTTACCGAAAGGGGATTCGACGGAGGCTCTTTGCCGAGTATTGCACTCGACAAAGGCTTTGTCAAGTGCAAAGCTGCCTTTGCCGAGTGCAACAGGCACTCGGCAAAGAGCCCGCCTCCAGTAGTGGTTGGTGGCGCAGAGCTTGCCGCTCTAGTGGAGAAGGCCATGGCAGGTCAGGTGTAGAAGGCCGTGTTAGGTCCACGCGCTAGAGAAGGCTGCGGCGGGCAAGAGGCGCAGTGGATAGGGAGGAAGACCGGCTGCCGCGTTTGGGCGCGGTGGAGATACCGGCCGGCGGAGCGAAGGCGTGATGGAGAGGGCAGCGTGGTGGAGAGCGCGGTCGCCGAGGCAGCGCGCCGGAGTGTGGTCGCGGAGCTACGGTGAGACGAGTTTTTTTAGAATGGTTTCGGGGTGAGTGGACTAGCAGATAAAAGACGATCGTTGAGCTTGCGCAACCAGCAACGGAGCGTCGAGTGGACGGACGTCCGCTTACCAGAATTCCCGATAACCATAGCGAATTCCTGCTTGGAAACCTGACGGACTGCCACCAATGTGGGATGAATTCCTTCAAAAATGAATTTATTCCGCACTGTCCAGAACTCCAGATGCTCCAACATAAAAGGATGACAATCTCCATCAAAAAAGAACCTGAAGTTGCTGCTTGAAGTCTTCAAAAACGGTAGTTGCACTTTTCTCGCGTATATGGAGACAAATCATCGATACCTTAACACAAAACAACAGTCATCGGACACATATTTCCTCTAAACGTCGTACGCACATGCTGAGCGTCCTTTATTAATGGCTGGCAAAGAGGGAAAAAAATTGGATCGGCCACTAGCGATCCAAGTGCAGGCACGACAGTGTCATTGGAGGTCAAGGCCAAGGTATTAATCCGGAATTCAATCTAGGCATTAACCCTGGATATGGTAGCCGGGGAAGAGACTGATGCGGCAACAGCTTTGCGATTGTGGTTGGTTATCTAGTGCCCACACGAGGGTAATAATGATTTTCTATTTTATATAGTCAACTGAATAGATCGAATTTTATTTACTAGAATATCACTGTTGGCTAGATTTGGTGATGTACACCCTTCAATCTAAACTATACTAAGTCGTTTTGGCTTTTCTAGTTATATATAACTTTTTATACGCATCAAGATATACATACATTATATGTAGATAAAACTGACAGTTTGGAACGGAGGTCGGAGGAAGTATAGATTCCTATTGAAAACATTGATCGGCTGCATGAAAATGATTCATACCCATCTCCTGCACGCCGCAGCGCGACAGGCCTTCAGCCCGAGCTGCTCACGCCGCGCGCGCGGCCCATCTCGCCGACGAGCGGCGGGCCTCCCATCCGCTAAGATAGCCTGTATCACAGACCATAGAGTGGAGCGTACACGCTGGTCGAAGGCGACGGCACAGTGACAAATGCGCCGCCCGCGGCGACAGCAACGGGCGACGCGCCGTGCTTGTGCTTGCGGGTGCGGGGCCAAATTGACCACAACGGGCGCGCGGCAGCTAGCTACTGCTCGCATGCATGACAGTAACCGCGCTAGGCAAGGATTAGAGAGTAGCAGAAGCAGTGCCGGTTTTTCCTTCTCCAGCCAGGCAGCCAGCGTAGACGACAGGCTTCAAATGTCTGTCGCGCGGTCGTAAGTCGCGAAACGCATGGTGCGAGCCGGAGACAAGAAACGTGCTTGTCATGTTATCCGTTTGCTATCGACATGAAACTGGGCACAGGCAGCACCAGATACTACCAAGAACGGCGAACTATATATCGACAAAACGATTTACTTCGTGCCGTCAGCTCGCTCGTCAGCCGTCCCTGCACGACGAAGAAAAGGTGTCGGCTCGGCCGCTCGGGTAGGTTAAGGTTGGGGAGGGGTTCGTTGGAGGTTGGTGCTAAGTGTCAACATGCATCATGCATTTGCGGGAAATTCGTCTCCCACAATATCAATCTGATATAGCAAAAGAATTGGAGCAGAAAGACAAATTTAGTCGGTGTGACATGTCCCATTTTGGACAAGATTTCCCTATTTATGTCCATGCTCTCACATGCCGATCAGACGTCAAATATTTACAGTAGCGGACTCTCAAGGCTTGAATGGAGCCCGAGCGAAGCTCTAAAACATCTATGAGTTTATGTGTTTTATTTTAACCTTTCAGCACGGTGCAAAAAACAACGGATTTCTCAACGTGCGATAGCACCGGAGCCCGAGGAGGCACGTCACGGGTCCGTGCCAGGTGTGGCCTGAAGGGGGTCGGGCCGGCGTGCCGCCCGGGCCGTGCCGAGCCGGGCGTCGTGCCTGACGGCCTGCTGGGCCGTTTTTTGGGCCGGACCGGCCCAAGAAGCACGGCCAATCCAACGTGTCAGGCTGGCCCGAGGCCCACGAAGGAGCGGCCGCTGCACAAGCTTCGACTGTCGGAGGAGGCCATAGCGCAGTGATGGAGTAGGAGAGGGAGCCTCCTCCACGCGGTGCCTACGGGATGTGGCGCGGCTGCGTGGGGGCGTGGAGGAGGAGGCCGCCGAATCCGCTTGGGATGAAGGATGGGGAGGCCGGATTGGCTTGGGACGAGGGATGGGGAGCCAGTCGCGTGGGAGGGCGTGGAAGAGGCGGCCGAGGTCGCATGGTCCAGCTCCAGGTGCGGCGGCGGGTGAGAGGGAGGGACGGGCCATCCGCGCCGCATGCCGCATCGAGAGGTCGCGATCATGAGGGGAGGGAGGGAGTGGCCCGGAAGGGGAGGGAGCGGCCGCCACGAAGGAAGTGTCGCGCCGGGAAGAGGGAGGTGCTCGGATTTGATGCCAGGAAGGGGAAGCAGAGTAGTCGCTGAGATAGCGGACACGGGTGGGAATGGCCGAGTTAGTGTACGGGCCACGTTGGGAGTTGTTGTTGGGCCATAGACATAGTGGGCCTTCATCGGGTCTTTGGCCATTTACCGGGCCGGGCCAGGCCAAAACGTTGTGCCTGGGGTAAGGCCCAGGCACGGGCTGCTCCCTTGGGCTGGGCCAACCCGGGCCTGCTCCGCACCGGGCCGGGCCATGCTCATGCTGGGCCAAAAGACGGGCTTTGGGCTAGGTCGCCGTGCCTCGGGCTGCATGCCCATATATACGTCCAGGGTCACTAGGCCCTAGGTCAACCACTGAATATATATGAGCTGGCTACAATGTTTTTGCCATAGTTGGATTCAGATTTGAGATCTTTAGTCCTTGTATCATATTGAGTTGTGAGATGCATGCACCGATTAGTTAAACTAAAACTTTTAAATTAAAGTAGTATAAAATATGAGACAATTAGCTTATGCTTTTTAACAATTTTTTATCACTTGAGTGCTTATATGCTATCACTACCGGAGACAGCTTCTTTGCCAAGTGCCTCAGGCACTCGGCAAAGGCCGATATACACTCGGCAAATCCTTTGCCGAGTGTTACACTCGGCAAAGGACGCTCGGTAAACAGTTTATCAGCAAAGACATCTTTGCTGAGTGCACTTTATTGGACAAGTGCCAATCCGACACTCAACAAATAAAAGTGGTCGTGACGGCGAGCGCCACCGTGACGGCGGCTTTGCCGAGTGCCAAGGTCAAGCACTCGGCAAAGGTCTCGCTTTGCCGAGTGTCGTTGACTTAGACACTCGGCAAAGGTGGTCACTTTGCCGAGTGCCGCCGGAAAGACACTCGGCAAAGTATGTAATGTTTGCCGAGTGCCTGTCCCATGGCACTCGGCAAATCTCTGATGTTTGCCGAGTGCAACGGTCTTTGCACTCGGCAAAGCATGTTTCCAGATAGTTCCCAGGTAGCCACTTTGCCGAGTGTCATGGCCATTGCACTCGGCAAAGTGACTGAAAACAGCATTTTTTATTTATTTTTTACATCCCATCCAAACAAACAGAAGATGTATATAACAAACATCACCAACATCACATATATATCATCAACACCACATATATATCACCAACACCACATATATATCACAAACACCACATATATATCACAAACGTCTCATGTCTCACAATATATCACAAATAAGTTCACAAGTAATCCAAGTGCTCAATCATCTTCAACCACAATTGCAAATAGAAGTATCATTAACAACCACAAGTATCATCACTGATTTGGTGAAGGATTCGCTGAAGCATGAGGATCGTTCGATGCCGCCGATTGATTCTGCACAAAGGAGAAGAGATTGCATGTGTGAGACAAGATAAATATATACCATACATGAATAAAACTTTCATACTCCACTAGATTTTGACCGTAAGCATGAACATACAAACTAAAATATTTATACTCACAGGAGTAGAACAGTGAGGAGGTGTAGGTGGAGGTGGAGCGAATAGCGAAGGTGGCGGAGCTATACCGTAGCGGCGTCAAGACTTTGCATGTACTAAAAAATCTCCGCCATCCTCTGCTGCTCGGCCTCCACCCTCTCCATCTTCGCCTGCATCTGCTCCCGTATCCTCCTCTCTTGTTCCAGTTGAGCCTACATCCGGTGGTGTGAAGTGTCCTGCCGAGGTCGTATGGCCGGGCTCCTACTCATGTTGCTTGCTCGAATCTAGGAGAGACTGGAAGTAGTGGCCGAGTCGATTGCGCCATCGCCAATCTAGTACCGCCCATGCTTCTTGCCCCCTGCCACCCTCATGATGACTTCTCCATCAAGGTCCTCGGTGCTCGGATCGTACTATGACCCATGGACCTCCCTTGCCATTGATGTGTACTCACTAAGGCGGTTGTGGATGGTCACATTGTTGTACGCCTCGGGCCCATCCTCCGGGTTGTAGTCGACGTCGGACGTCGCCTTGCCCTTGTGGGCCATAGCAAATGCCTTGAAGATGGAGCAAGGCTGGCCACCATGTGACGCCGACTGTGAGAAAAAATGCAAGATGATTAGAAATCATGCAGAATTGAGCGTTAGAATAAATAAATGAATTTACGTACCCATGTCTCTGCGTATCAGCTAAGGCTGCGGCTGTCTTGATGGTGTGCTACACCTGGCATCATCAAACGCCGCTCCCGGCACAAGTTGTGCATCTCCTCCCACCCACGTGAGCACCATCTATTCCTAGCACTAGGGATGCGCGGCGTCCTCCTGGGGCACCTGCTCCTCCTCCTCCTCCTCCTCACGCAATGGGGCGGTAGGCGATGACTCCCTCCTGCGGCTGCTCCTCCTCCTACTCTCCCCCGGTGCAGCGGTTCTTGTCCTTCAGTACAAGGACGTTAGCTTCCTCATCCCACCGCACACCATCTTTGTTCAATCACATGCAATTAAAAAGAGTAAATCAATAAGCACAGATAAACAAGAAGTACTTAGAAATAGATGCAAAATAAATAAAACATAATTACAAAATAACATAGTATTACATGTATTAGAAATAATCTTCATGATCGGGATTAGCTGGATCATAAGTCTCATCATCACTATCAATCATGTCGAAATAATCAACACTATCCGAATGAGCAATGTTGTCATTGTCATTGTCTAAATATAATCGCTCAAGCATTTGTAAGTCCTTCACATTTTGCACCTCATCTCCAGCGTCCCCTTCAATAACCGTTTCATTGTCTACTTCCATTCCGACCGTATCTCTTTCGAACGGGAGACGCATAACTGGGTTACGTGATCTACAACCATGATACGGAAAGAGGGGTTATACCTAGGGTGGCGGTGGAGTTAGGCTAGCGGGCCTGTGGTGGGTCGATGCAGTGGCGAGGCGACGCGGTGCAGGCAGACCCGCAGCGGCGAGGAAGGCGATCGGGGTCGCCGAGGTACTCCGGCTCCGCTCCGATGGGCTATTCTCTACAAAAAAAGAAACATAAAACTGTTAATACAAAATTTCGGCAGCACCTCCCCTGCACGGTGAGGTTTCCAAAACCTACAAGAAAACCAACGGCACGATGGCCGACATGCACATATATACGAACGGCACGATGGCCGACATGCACAAGATTATATCCAACCACATATATACAACAATGTCACAACCACTCCTACGACTACCACCACTGCTACTCTATCACTACTACTACCACAACTACTAGTAATACTACGACGACGACGACGGTAGGGCATACCTAGTGGGCGTCGTAGGGTGGCGGTGGTGAAGGGGCTAGGGCGCTGGTGGACAAGGCGACGGCTAGGGAAGCGCCGGGGACGGCGCGGGCGCGGGCGGCGGCGGGGCTGGCGCCTCCTTCTTCTTCCTCCTCCTCCATCCTCCTCTCTTTCTCCTCCTCCAGCGGCACGGGCGCGGGCGGGGGTGGCGGCGGCGCTGGCGCGGGCGTGCGTGTGTACGGTGTGTGTGGGCCGACTGTGCCAAGAGGTTAAATCCCCTCTTTACCGAGTGCCCCCGATCTGGCAATCGGCAAAGTTTTTTTTATTTTTTTTAATTCTTTGCTGAGTGTCACCTGGCCAGGCACTCGGCAAAGAGGTTTTTTTTTAAAAAAAACTTATTTTTTTTAAATTCTTTGCTGAGTGCCACCCGGACTGGCACTCGACAAAGAGGGGTTTTTAAATTTTTTAAAAATTCTTTGCCGAGTACCACCCGGACTAGCACTCGACGAAGAGGGTTTTTTTCATTTTTTTTAAAAAAATTCTTTGTCGAGTGTCATAGGTCCTGACACTTGGCAAAGAGGCTCCTTTGCCGAGTGTCTTCTCCTAACACTCGGCAAAGAGGCTCCTTTGCTGAGTGTCATTTTTTGATACTCGACAACCCACATTTTTTTCCGTTTTGACCTCCAAACTTTTTCTGCGGTCCTCAAACAATACCTGGTACTCCATGTTCCAATGTGGCACATTTCTCGGACTTTTTCTATATTTCTTTAATTTATTTCATTTAATTGAATTTTCTTGGATAATTCAAATTATAATCGCTAGTCATTCAAATAATGAAAAAATGAATGGAAAAATGATATTCATGGTATTTAGTATAATGTGAGGCCGTATTCAGGAATAGACCACCAATTTCGAACATCTTATTCACGAAACATGACCACGAATTTGCGATCGAGTTGTTTTTTAATTCTATAAAAAGCAAACGATGTCCGAAAATCATGAAACTTGTCAAGATGTCAAGATATCATATGTGGAGGCTGTGATAAAAAATTGAGGAGGTTTCGCGAAACCGAAGTCGGCCTCTTCGCGCAAGTTATTGTTTGACACTCGGCAAACCTAGTCTTTGTCGAGTGTTATTCTTTGCCGAGTGTTCGGCACTTGGTAAACCACCTTTTTGCCGAGTGCCAGTTGTTTGCCGAGTGCTTTCTCTCTGGCACTCGACAAACAGCTGCTTTACCGAGTGCCCGATAAAAAACACTCGGTAAAATCTGGGACACTCGATAATATATAATTATATATTGCACACGCCCTACCAAACAATCATTTACATTTTGTGTTGACAAAATTTTGGGGTGCAATTTATACGCTGGAAATTGATCGAGAGCCTCCATACGTATCGACCATCTCTTCAAATGTATAGGAGACGCGGATATCTTTGTATATATTAAGAGGTGAAACCGTATAAGCAACGAACGAGACGTCAAACGGTGGATCCGGACATGATCAATCAGTTGGCAGGAGTCACACGAGTGGAGTGTCCAAAACAGGATAGGAAGTCCGAGATGGCGACATCCGAGCTACCGCCTTCACCCATGGCCTTCCTTGCCTTGCCGCTCCAGTCCAGAGCTCTCTTCCTAAACTCCTTGCACATTTCACCTTCCATGACGTCCCGCACGCACCTCTCCATCTCCGCGCTCCTCACCACCCCCTGGGCATCCGGGCGCACCCGTACGCCGACACGCCACACGTCCTGAATATACTTGGCATTCGTCGTCTGGTCCGCCCAGTTCGGCATCGCCACCATGGGCACGCCGGCGCTGAGCGCCTCCACCGTCGAGTTCCAGCCGCAGTGCGTGAAGAAGCAGCCGACGGAGGGGTGCGCCAGGACCTCCAGCTGCGGGCACCACGACACCAGGCGCCCCCTGCTGGCCTTCGCCGCCTTGTCGTCGGCGAAGCCCTTGGGTAGCTTGGCAGTCTCCGTGGCCCGGACGACCCACAGGAAGGGCTTGCCGCTGCTGTAGAGGCCCTCGGCTATCTCGCTCATCTGGTCCGGGCCTAGCGACGCCATGCTACCGAAGGAGACGTACAGAACGGACCGCGCCTGCTGGGCGTCCAGCCACGCCATGCTTTCTGCCGCCATTGGGGCGTGCAGGTGGATGCCGTAGGACACGTCGTCCGGCAGTCGGTTGTCGAGGAACGCCGACGGTACAGTCGGCCCCACCATCTTGGCTCTCCACGTATACGCCAAGTAGTCCGCTTCCTGCGGCTCCAGGTCGTAGAACGAGTTGACGAGCACATGGTCGGCGGTGTCCAGCCCCAGGAACTGGTTCAGCAGCAGCTCCCGGAAACACGGGGGGTACCTGATGTCAGCGAAGAACGTGGGCACGTCGCCGACCTCGAGCTGCGTCGACAGCCCGGGCAGGTCCCGCAGCACCTCCTCCGGGCGCAGCAGCGGCGGGGGCGGCACCCGGCCGGCCCACGCGTGCGCGTACACGATGTCCACGGCGCACGGCTGAGTGAGGAACGCCGCGGACGCCGCGCCGCGCCGCCTCGCCACGCGCTGCGCCCACGGCGCGACCGCGTCGTACACCACCACGTGCACGGGCCGCCCCGCCTCCGACTCCGACCGGAGGAGCTCGTCCAGCGTCTCGGACCCGACCGACTCGATCCGCTCGAAGTAGGGGACGCCCATCCCTCCTAGCTCGTCGGGGCCGCGCTCGTCGCAGCCGTCGGAGATGGCGGCGACGTGGACCGAGCTTGGGGTCGGCTTGGTCGAGCTGATCACGAAACGGGTCGCCGCCAGGGTGCACCGGACGCCACTGCGGCCGGCGAGCCGCTTGCCGAACTGGAGCAGCGGGTTGATGTGGCCCTGTGTGGGGAATGGGAGGAGAAGAACGTGGACGCTTTGGTCGGACGACCTCGCCGCCATGGTACAACTAATGAGTGAATGAATGTGCTGATTCTATATCACAGATAGATTTGCAATGGCGGTGTTCTTGGGAAGTACGAGAGTGCAAGTGTTGCTCTATATATAGATAGACGACGTCCGTCGTGAACTCCTCATGCTTCAGCGACAAATCATCAGATGCTGAAGCAAAGCCCAAGCGGCCAACTGTTTCTATTGAATTCGGTGAAAAACGGATGTCCTGGATCTGCACCGGCAGCGGTGCCGGTCCTAAGATTCTGAGGGCGAACTCGTCCCTATATATAAATCTTATAATATATATAAGTGCTATTTTTTTTGCAAAGCGAAAACAAATCCAATGATATATTTTTAATTTAACATATTTGATAATTATCGAGGAACAATGTAGACTAAAACTAATATGATTACCTTAAGGAAGAATAGAATTCCATAATATCCATTGCTTCTCATAAAAAGATGGTTGTTCGGGCGTTTCTTGATAAAAAAAAATCATCAAGGACGGTATTGAGATCAATAGTGTCCAAGATATCCCTCTCGATGGTGCACATAGCCAATCCATTTAACCTTTCTTGCGACATAGTTGATCTCAAATAGTTCTTCAACAACTTCAATTTTGAGAAACTTCTTTCAGCTGAAGCTACAGTCACATGTACACTTCAAAGGATTCGATAGGCAGCTGAAACATTTGGATAGCAATCTGTAGCTACAACCAACTCCAGAATCTCAAGCACTGACATGTCTATTAAGAGCATCCGCAGGGAACTCAAGATTCAATTCTCTCAACGGTCCGTTTTCAATCAATATATCTCTACCCTTATTATCAAGATTTCCCTAAGTTCTAGGATCAAAGACATCATGAATAGAAGCTTCTTGCATATCATCAATTAAATTTTCAGGTTGAGAGGAAGGCTGTAAATTTTCATTCTCCGTAGCATCATCAATGTCATCAACTTGTTCACTTAAATTATCATTAACTTGTTGGTGTTGCTGCCATTGTTCTTCAATATCAAGTGCATCTACAGGATTATCATCATGCACAACACTACTTGAAGCTTAAAAAAACTTATGTATAGCACCTTTTTGAGATTCAATAAATTGATCTTCTACTCTTTTCCGTTTTCTTTTCTGAGACCCCAACAAATGTTTCTTAGGTAACATTCTAAGTTTCTAACATCTAAATTAGAAAAAAAACACGACTATATGACTACCAAGTACTAGAAATCCAAAGTAATTAATTTAGATTAAAAATCGATCAAGGAAAAAATACCTAGATCGTCTGCGTCCCATACCCGCCTACGGCCTACCCGGCGGCGTTGTACCCAACAACCACGGGACAGCCGGACGGGAGCCGCAGTGCTTGTGCCGCACGCGTGGTGTCGGCGAGACGGATCATGGACGGCGATTCGCATTCACCCTTCGACGGCGCGGGCATTCGGCCGTTCGTGTAGACGCGTTACGCGTAGTATACCTAAAGGCTAAAGGCCATACGGTGCTGAGGGCCTGTATACGTGGGGTCCTAGGCTGCTCGGCCATTGCAGCACGTGCACCTTGCAGTGCCGGCACTGACCCGTAGTACATGAGACGCGCTTCTTCCTTGTTTGTCGATTTCTCCTGGGTTTTTTTTTCCCTACATGCACACGTGGTGCGGAATCGTCACTTTTTGCTTCTTGGCTTGGTCGTTTTCTTTATCTCGCACGTCATCGATGACTTAAGCTTCCTGTCGAATGCATGAATTTTCTGTCAGCAGTGACGTACATTTTATTATGTGAGCTTCTGCGGAGTGCAGCAAAATCCATATATTTTAATTCTGCCAATTATTTCCATCAAAAATTCCTTTTAATATAGAGTATACTTCTCTATGGCGGCTATAGAATAGATAATTCTGTGATCGAACCCAATGCGCACGTCTGGACAGTCTCACTAGATGTCCCACTCGACTGGATCCACGTGTCCTACTCAACCCACTCGTTTGGATCCGCGAGCAACTGCTATTTTTCATTAGGCTCGCTCGGCCGACAATCGATCGACAGGCTAAGAATAACTCCACCAAATCTCTAATTTGCTCTTTTATCGCTAAAATATGAGATATACTTGCTCTGGTCCATTAGATCACCTATATGATCGTCTTTCCCTATAACTTTTGGGAGATATCTCGAAATTAATCTACTCTCCCCTAAAGAAAGGAGAGATAGAGAGGTCTCCTATATATCCTATGGGCCCTACTCCAACTATAGCCACACTGCACTTACAGTGCAAAATCACCCTGATGATCGCCAAGTGTCCACGTTGTTATGTAGATCCTACCCATGTTACAAATCCCACCCGTGCGAGGAGAGCAAGCCTAGGCGCTCGCCAGGTAGTTTCGGCGCTGGACTGCGCATTGGGGTCAGGATGCCGCATGAAGATCATCGGGGCGGTCTCACACGAAAAGCGTGATGCGGTACTGTCAGCATAAAATTTCTTTCTCTGTGCAGCATTGCAGCTGCCAGCGCACATGAGTGAGAAAGGAGAGGTGGAAGCGTGCAGGGTGTGTGAGGGAAGAGGTCAAGGATAGGGGAAGAAGGAAGAATATAATGATTAAACGCTGATATATGGGCACCCTTGTCAAGATACAAATCAGGCAGAGGTTTTTGGCAATCTTCTGGAGCAAAATCCTCATGTCCAAAAGTTAATTTTAGGAGATCTACTATATATATTTATATGAGAGAAGGGATAGATCTAGTGGAGTTTCACTAAGAACCTAGTGGCACCCACAAATTTCACTTGATTACTACTTCAGTCTTGTCAGAGAAGGTCAAACATCCACAGGCGACAACCCCAAGCCAACCTTGATCTCAGTCCCATGAAACTTGTCTCATCTGCTCATCAGATCGAGTTGCTGCTACCCTCGTGGTCTTCATCTCCAATCTGCCACTGATGTCTATCCCTTTAGCCGGCCTCCGTGACCTACGCACAGAGGAGCACCTCAAGGAAAGTCTCTGATATTCTCCACTCCGCCCCCCCCCCCCACCCACACCCCTAGATAATAATTTTTTTTTGACGAAACTGGAGGGGTGTGAACCCCTACAGAAATTTATTGAGTAAAGAAAAAAACACAAGAGTTAAAAAGTTACTGTACAAACAGTTTAAGAAACAAAGAAGGAAATGAAAAAGGCAAGGAAGAGTAAAAAGATTACAACAGATTCTGGATGCATAAATCAAAAGTGATTGAAACTTTGGCTTTTGCCCTTAGGCTCAGGCCCTGTTTGGTTGAGCTGTGGCTGTGGGAAAAAGCTGCTGTGGGCTGTGAGCTGTGGGAAAGCTGTTGTGGGCTATGAGCTATAGAAAAGCTGAAAGCTGTTTGGTTAAACAAGTATAAAATATACCTTCTATCTTTATCTCTCTTAAAACAACTATGGAAGAGCTTTTTATTCCACCAATTTTGAAAAGCAGAAAGCCAAAAGCTAAAAGCAGGATCAAACCAGCTTTCAAAAATGTACTACGGAAAAGCAGCTGCTTCTGAAAAAGCAGCCTCCAAAAGCACCCCTTTGGTTGGGCTTTTAGCTTTTGGGGCCAAAAGCCAAAGCCAAAAGCCCAACCAAACAGGGCCTCAGAAGTGATAACTCTTTTAGGAATATTCTCTTTGTTGTTTGTATCTCTGGCTGCTTATTTTTGAAGATGAAATCGTTTCTGACAGACCAAATTGCCTAGCACATTAAAAATGCAACCATCATGAAGAAGACTGGATGAGATTGGCCTCTGAGCTGTGATATGCATTCAAAGATGTCTGCTCCATTCCTGAAAACTGATACCCAACAAGCTCCAGTAGTCCTTAGCAAAAGGACAATCAATGAAAAGGTGTTGACAGGTTTCTTCGACTAAAAGGCTACACAGTATATAGTTAAATGAATCAAGATGCATATTCTTCCTTCTTAGAATATTCCTTGTGCTAATCCTATCATTTAGGAGTAACCAGAAAAAGACCTTATGTTTTGGTTGACAAAAACAATTTTAGAGCCATTTGTATGCTTGGTGGACATCTGTATGTCCAATTAAAAAGCTGTAGGTTCTAGCTGCTGAAAATTCCCCCCAATTGGATGACCATTTGTCATCTTCATCAATTAAAGGAAAGTGCTCAAGGAAAGATTGCACTGCTTGCAGTTGGGAATATGCTTCAGTGGACAAGGGCAGATTAAAGAGGTCTGGGAGATGTTGCTGAGCATAAAAATCCCTGACTGAGATGACTTTGTTTTTTGCAAAGGAGTGAAGTTTAGGATAATCATTTTCCAAAGTCTGCTGAATCCATTTGTCTTCCCAAAATAGGCAAGTGCTTCCATTTTGAATGTGAATGATGGAGAAGGATTTAAATGGCTGTAGAAGCTTGAGGATGTCCCTCCACCAGAATGAGCCTTTTTTAGTGGGACTTGGTAACTTACCATTGTTGTAATGCTTCTCCCAGACCAAAGAAACCCAAGGCAAGTCCTTCTTATTAAAGAATTTATCTAGATTTTTCACCAGTAGAGCTTCATTGTGTTTTTTAAGTCAATAACACCTAGGCCTCCCTCCTCCTTTGGTACACACACCATTTCCCATGCTGCCTTTGGAGGTTTTTTTGAATTTATGTCTACCCCTCTCCAAAGGTAATGTTTCCTGAATTTATCAATCTGCTTAATTACTCCTTTGGGAAGGGATAGAGTACACATGTGGAAGGTGGGAAGAGCTGAAAGCACAACATTTGTGAGCTCAAGTTTCCCAGCCTGGGAGAGGAAAGTAGAAGTGCAGGCTAATCTTCTTTCACACTTAGAAACAAGAGGGAGGAAATCATCAACTTTGGGTTTAGTGATCCCAAGGGGAAGGTCAAGATAAGTGAAAGGGAAGGATCCTTTAGAGCAACCCAAGGTATTGGCTAGATGGTTAAACTTTTTAGGAGAAATGTTAATTGGAACCATCATGTATTTGTTGAAGTTCACTTTTAACCCAGTGGATTCACAGAAGGAATGTAACACAGATTTCAGGAAAAACAACTGCGTTGAGTCACCTTCAAGGACAATAAGGGTGTCATCAGCATACTGAATCACAGGGAAGTCCAAAGAGGAATTCAGAGGAATTGGAAGGTTGAGGAGGCCTCTTTGTCTTTGTTTAGGATGGTCTAGAGAAAATCAGCTGCCAAGACAAAAAGAAGAGGGGAGAGGGGATCCCCTTGTTTGACCCCTCTCTTACAGTGCATGGTTCTTCTTGGCACCCCATTGAGTAGCACATTGGAGGTCCCAGAGGAGAGAATGTTTTTAATCCTTCTAAGCCAAATTGGTCCAAAACCTTTTGCTTCTATAAGTTTTAGAATAGTTTGGTGCTCAATTTTGTCAAAAGCTTTCTCAAAGTCAAGCTTGAGAATGATGATTTCTTTCTTAGAATGGTGACATAGGTGCAGGTACTCAAAGGACCAAGCAAGGCAATCCTAGATAGTTCTGTTTTTGATGAAGCCATACTGGTTTTTGTGTATAAGAGAAGGAATTACAGCCTGGAGCCTATTGGCAAGGATTTTGGTAATGATTTTCATTGAGCAATTAAGAAGAGAACTGGGTCTGTAATCAGAAATGCAGGTGGCTATCAGTCTTTGGAACAAGAGTGATAAAGGAGGAGTTAATACTCTGGAGGCAGACATTGTTGTTACGAAAAAGCCAACAAAGTTCATAGAAGTCATTTTTTATGGTGGACCAACATTTTTTTATGAACTCATTTGTAAACCCATCTGGGCCAGGAGATTTGTTATTTGGAAGTCTTTTGATGGTCTCATCAATTTCAGCAGTGGAGAACTCTTGTTCAAGAATCTCAAGACCCTAGGCTGGTTGAATCAAGGAGGGGAGGTCGAAGAGAATATCATTGAAGTCAGATTGACCAAGTCTCTGTTTGAAGGCTTCCTAGATAATCACTTCTTTATCAGCATGTTCAGTTTTAGAGTTACCAGTAGCATCATTGAGCTTACTCACCCAATTCTTCCTATGCCTGATGGTGGCATTGGCATGAAAGAACTTGGTACCAGCATCACCTAAAGTTACTCATTTGACATTGCCCCTTTGTTTCCAATAAGTTCTTTGTTGTTCTAACCAGGACAACAATTTTTCTCTTAAAATATCCCTGAAATTCCATTCCCCTAGACTCAAATCCCTATATTTATCTATAATATCCAACCATTGAATAGTGACAATGATGTTTTCAATGGTAAATTTTAGATTTGAAATCTTAGCACTCCAACTTCTGAGAGCACCTCTAAGGGATTTAAATTTTTTAGTGAGGATTTTAGCTTTATCAGCCCCAAGATTGAAGTTATTCCAGTTGTCCAGCAACACCTCCTGGAAACCATGTCTCTACAGCCAAAAATTTTCAAATCTGAAAATGTGGGCTTTGAGAATAGAGGTAGAGATAGAGACAACCAGGGGGTTATGATCAAAAGTCTCCTTGACCAAAGCTTTGCAAGTAGTATTACGAAAGGACAATGTCCAAGTAGCATTTGTGAAAACCAAATCTAAGTAGCGGTGGTGATTGCATATTAGACTAGGTGTATTTCTTTCCTTGTAAAGGAATTTCAGCTAAACCCAGATAACTGATGGTGTTGTTGAAGAGAAACATGTCTGTATGATCTGCTCCTGGCCTATTCCTGTTTTCTGGCTGCCTATACAGATTAAAGTCCCCCACTAGGATACAATCCTCTTCTTGGTTGAAGTCAACTGATTTTAACTAGTCTATGAACTCTCTTTTCCCATCATGAGTGCGGGGACCATAGATATTCATCAAGTTCCAACTATAATCATTGTGCTTGGAAACAAACTGGACAACAATTGCAAATTTGTTAGAGAGTTTTAATGTTCCTTCAAAAGTGACTAATTTCCAAGCAACTAGCATCCCCCTGAGGCACCTTCAGAGGAAACAAATAGAAAACTATCAAAACTCATCGGCAGAATTTTTCTGATGAAAGCTGGGTCAAAGTTATCTTTTTTGTTTCTTGAAAGTAGGCGATTTCACAATTTGCCTCTATCACCTTATTTCTGATAGAATCCCACTTCCTGGCTGCATTTAGGCCTCTCACATTCCAACACAGTACATTCCAGAATCTGTTAAAATTTGTACTCATAGCTGAAACAATAATAAACTAATAACCCCTATCCATGTGGGTTTTGACTGAATAACTTAAAGTCTGACAAACTCTCAGAGGTTCACCATAATTGTTCCTAGGATACATTACACCCAAAAGATACTGATAACAAGGATCCACCACCTTACATAGCCTACCATAGGTGGGATTAAGGTACACAAAAGTTGTTCTAATCATCATTTTAAAGAACTTTACTAAGCTTCTCCTCCAGAAGCTTGGGGGTCCTGGTTATCCTCCAGCAATTGGAGCAGGGCATAGGTTCCTTCCTCCACCATCTACCTTTCCTCAGGGACATTTCTGGAACCTTCATCTTCAGGGTGACTTGAGCTAGGTTGCTGCACCGAGATTTTGGCTCTTGCAATTGGATGTGTCTTCTTCTTTTTGGTCTGCAAGATTTCATCATTGATTTTAGATTCGTCCAAATTACAGAAATCAAAAGCTATTTTTTTATTACTTCATTTTTAATGATAGGTGGGTCTAGTGCACATGCTAAACATCTCTTATCAGAACAACCATTAGATTTGAACCCTTTATTTGCATCTTTCAATCTACTACTTCTTCTTACCTCAGACTCCATAATTGTTGTTCCCTTTCTGTGGGCTCTCTTCCATGTGTTTGGGGTTAGGGAAGATCCAGCAGCCTCTTGCAGCTGCTTTTCTGCCTCCAATGGTTGATTGCCCCAGCAGCTGTCAAACAGGATAGGTTATTTTTAGGATATGAGCTGGGGATAGAAAAGTGTATATTGCCATTCTCATTTTGCAAGAGTTGAGGCAATTTAGTGGATAGGATACTCTTTGTGAAAAGAAAGTTGTTGGGAGTCAGCAAATGTACTGTAAAGAAATTGGCCCAGTCTCTTGGTATTTGAACTTGAAATGTGGAATTTGTACCTGTGAAATATTTTGCCCAGAGTCTTGTTGCTTCTGCATCCTTTGCTCTAGTCTAGACAGGTTCAACTCCTCCATTCTAATTAGAGCCATCCCTATATGTATGTTGTTATTTTGTAGATTGGGTGCAGGCTGCTAAACCTCATCCACCATCATGGCTTGCTGGACAGCACTTTCATCAGGTAAATTTTGCTCCATAGGTACTGCCTGATTTATATCAATCTGTTGAATGTTCTGGTCTTTGCAGCTTGACCAATCTCTAATTGCTTATTCTGATCAGGTTGCTCTTGAAGAACAGGGAAGCCATCCTCTCCAAGTCCCACAAGCTGATCTGGATCAGGAAAGCTGTCATCATCATCCTCATTGTGTCCCATCTGCTTGTCATCATCTTCACTGCCAATTAGCTGATCCAGGGGTACCTCATCAACCATGAGGTTAACTGGTGAGTGAGGTGGAGGTGGCAAGTTGTTTAACATCTCCTGGTGAAGATCATCAGTTGCCTGTAATAGTTTTTCTTCCACTTATTCCACATGGTTCATCATGTAGACTTCATTTTCAAGCTACAGGAGATGCTGGACCATCTCATTCTGTTGCAGGTCATTGAGCTCAACGAAGTCACCATCCTAGGGTTGCACTGCCGGGTTTATGATGACTGGGTGAAGATCTCGGTTCAAAGGGGGTTGGTTCAGATCAGACTACTCCTCTATCATAGGCAACTCATTTAGGTTCTGTACTGGAACATGCATTGGGCCCTGATCTTCTTGCATTGGTTACTCTTGGGCCTGAATCTCAGTAGGCCAAGGATCCCATGCATCATCCTGTTGCTGCTGTTCTTGACCGTCCTGACCATTGGGCCCATTGACTGGCTGTCCTAGGCCAAAGAAATCAAAAGGCAGGGGATTTTCAAGGTCAAGATCATCAGGGACTTGGTCCTCCTTAGGTGGCTCTTGCAGATTGGGTGTTGCAGCATAACTTCACATTGGATCGTCCAGGATTCCCCATCTACCATATCTGGATCAGAATAAGCTATGAACTGCGGCACTTTCTAAAGATCAGTCACTCTGGCTCTCACCAATAACCTTGACAGAAACCTTTCATCTGCTTCCTAGAGCAAAACCTTTGTAAATTCACCCACCGCACTTTAAATATGTCTCTCTGTGCAGTAGTCATTTGGTAAACCCAACAAAAATAGCCAACATTCATGATTGAACTGAGCCCTTCTCCAATTATGTCCCTCATCATGCTTACAGACCGAGATAGTGATGTTGCCGAATGGGTGCGGACTTTGACAAAATCAAGTTGTCACGAACTCACGATCATAAGCATGAGTGAACTTAACTAAAGCTTGCCCCAAAGGAATGGGCTAGATATCCCTAAAAGTCACCCTTTTTTCAAACCTCAGGAAATCTCTAATTACAGCCCGAACCGCAGCGAAGTTAAGGGCGTTACCAGGTAAGGGATTGAGGGTGACAATGCAAGGTCTTCGTTCTTAGCCAAAGGTCTCACTGGTGCCATCGCTCGCACCATGAAAACTCTATTGGGGACATCTTGATACTCGAAGCCCTCTGGAACAAAAGGAAGTGGGTGTGGCAGAACCGTACTGAATAACATGTTTTCAGAAGCGTTCGTCTTCCACTAGACACTAAGTACCCCGAAAGTTAGCTATATCGGACAGTTCTGTTGAGCACACTCCACGGGAGAACTCAAATCAATCCATGTTTTACCTCCAGAATCCAATAATGAATATGAGCTTACAATACTTAGTCCATTTCATACAAAGAGTTTTTAGAAATTATTTATTACAATACCAGGGTTCAGAGTGCGATAATTAAACAACGAAATAAAAATAAACATCTAGCGGTAACGATATAAGGATCCGTCTGTGCCCACTACAAAAATCCTCCACACAAGAGCTACTCCTCAAGTTGTACCTACAACAGGATAAAATAAACCCTGAGTACACAATGTACTTAAAAGACTTACCCGACTAGTGAAAATAGTTTCCCGACTTCAAGGGGTATGATAGGCAATATGGGTTTGTTGTTTTCTTTTTGTTTGTGAAAAGCATTACTAGAAGTACGTCCTTAAGATCAAGTTTAATTAACAGTCATGATTATTTCATTAGCTAACTATTTTAGGTAAGCACATGTTCTACTTTCAAGCAATGGTTGAGCAATCAGAACCAATTTATCATCTTTCATATTCCAGTTCTTACTACGATGCTAGACCATAGCCAAGTCATACCGTCTCACAGAAATGGCGATTCGTGAACCAATGTATCTCAGCTGGGTACCTCGAAACACATGTCCTATTTGTACCCCAGGCACAAACAAGACCAAACCATTCCACTCCTATCACGGGGTCTATGTCCCCATCCAAACTTGGACTCTAAGCTCCCACACTTGAGGTCCAGTCTCAATATGGTGCTTAGACCTGCACCTTTCCCCGCCTCTAATCAATCAGTCTAGAAAGAGCCGAAACCCACAACAAGAGCATAACGTGCCTTCTCGCTCCCATAAGCATGCATGTGCTCAGGATAATAAGTCTATGACCTGACTACCATCCACAACAATGGACGGTCCTCAAGCGACACGAATAGAAAAAATAGTATAACCAAGCTAAGCCCTGTGGCTGCGGGACATAACTCGTTACACCCACCAATACCCATACCATATCCCTGCCCAGTCTCCATTTTCCTTTCATCATTTTTATCATGAGAGTAATTATAATAATCACCTATTGTGAGTAACGGCAGGTTACTCACGCTATCGAAAACCTAAACATAGCAGCTAGTCGAACCTGCACTAGTGTCGGTGTTTCGGACCGGGGGGTCCTCAACCAACCAGTAAATGTGAACTGCGTGCCCCTAATCCCGAATGGTGATGCAAAGAGACATAAGGTTTATACTGGTTCAGGCAATCGATGCCCTATGTCCAGTCTGAGAGATCGATCTTGTATTTCTTGCACCGAAGTGCTCGTAGTAGGGGGTTACAAGCTAGGTGAGAGAGGGAGCTAGTCCTAGATCTCGGCGAGGTGTCGTGTGGGCTGCTTGAGACGTTGCTCTCAGGCAGCTGGGGAGTGTGTGTGTGTTACCCAATGTTCTTCTTCGTGAGTTCTCCTCTAAGTGGCCCAAGTCCTCTCCTTTTATAGTTGAAGGGAGGATAAGGACAGTACATATGCTAACTATATGGCGTCATGCCAACAGGGGCGGCATGTCCGAGCCCTGTGGCCTGTTCCTATGGCGGCATGGTCGTCGAAGTAGTCCGTCCTTGGAGCACTGGGGCGGCGTGCTGGTCCCATCCGGTCCTGTGCGTCGTGGGAGCCCCGGGACTGCCTCGGAGTGGGTGCGGCGGTGAATGTGTGAGCCGCTGTGGACCGACTATGCGTGAGACCGAGGCTCGGTCGGTGCCGAGGCTGCACCACAGTGGGGGGTCTCAATGGACACGAACCCCGAGATAGCCGAGACCTTGGTGCACAGTGCTAAGGCCCCGAGAGGGTGACTGATCTGGTGCACTGGCTTGGAGGCGGTGATGACCCGGGCCGATTTGTCCATGCAATGTTGTTTTCGAGGCAGGGATCGCGGGGCACGGTGTAGTGTGGGCGCCGATCGTGGGCACAGCGTCAGAACATAGTGGCCGGTAATCCCCGCCGTGCCCTGTCCTAGTCGGTATGGCGCTGATGCGACCTCAGGTCCCATCGGCCATTCTGTGGTGTCAAGCCATCGTCCGGCTGAGATCGTGGGAGTGGTTGACGTATTAATGGGACATGACGTGCTGTCAGGAGGGTCGGTCGAGGCGGGGGCGACGGGCTATGGACAAACCAGCCTTGCGCGACATGGAGAATGAGGCCTCGCATGAGACGGGGATCGGACTCCTTATCGAGGCCTTCCGCGAGAGGCCTCGCGCGAGGCGGAGATTGCACTCCCAGCCGAGGCCTTCCGTGAAAGGCCTCGCGCGAGGCAGAGATTGCGTCAGGGCGCCGAGACCTCCTGTGCGAAGCTCGAGACGGGGCGGAGAGCCTGGTAGGCTCGGACGTGGCCGGTGAGGAGCCTATGGCTTAGCTTTTAGCTTTGCTTTCTGGTGGGATTTAAGTGACCCTTTTGATGTTTGCTCGGGGTACCCGGTTCTATGGTACCCGACAGTAGCCCCCGAGCCCCCGGAGGAGTGCGTGCACTCTCCCGGGGGGTTGCCGAGGCTTGGTTTATAGCCGCTCCCGTAGGAATTGGGTTTTGTTTCTTGAGGTTCCGGTGGGTGCGCGCGAGCGCACCCACCGGGTGTAGCCCCTGAGGCCCTAGAAGAGTGGAGTTACTCCTCTAGAGGCTTTTTTCGTTTTCACGTTTTGAGTGAGTTTTTATCATATTTGCCGAGCCCACAAGTGCAAATTCGGGTCATGGGGGTCTCGGCGAGGTTGCAGGAAAAGCCCTCTAGCCTTCGCACAGAGCGAGAGGTCCGTCAGGGGTCCCCCTGGCTTTTGGTACTACCCTCACGCTTCCATTTCGCTCGGAAGGAGGGGTGGAATGTGCCTCGCTACCCTCGGTGGGCACGAGCGGTGGCACTTCTGGTGAGCTGTTATCGGGTAAGTCCGAGTGGAGGCCCGTGCCCCATTTGCTAGGGGATGGCTAGCGGTCTAGAGACACACTCCAAGAGTACCAGAGGGTTTCTCTAGTGGGTGCCGAGGCTATTCGCTGGGCCTCGGTGGCTCGGTGCCTCCCTACGGTGGGATCCCATTCAGAGACTTCCCTACCGGTCTCGGACATGACTTTGGGCGTCCCAAGCGTTTCGCTTGCTTGGGCCTTGGCCCCATATAGGCTCACCCACGGTCGTCCCAGACTCTGTTATCCTAGGGTGGCTGTCGAAACCTTTTGGGGCCCAGCCTTCGAACCCCTGGACCATAACCGGCTCGGCGCCCTTTATCGTATTTGTAACGAAACTTCTAGCGCGGGCTTAGACCGTTTGTCTTTGTCTTGTGTGCATGAAGAGCCCCTGAGCCTCCACCCGGAGCACGAGGGCGGTCAGGGGTCCCCTGGCTTTTTCATCCAACCCTCACATATCCTTTTCATTCGAACGGAGGGTTTGTTTGCCGAGCCCATTCTAGTGCGAGCTAGAGCCGCTAGTCTCAGCAAGGCTGCAGGAAGAGCCCCTAACCTCTTCGCAGAGCGAGAGGGCTATCGAGAGTTCCCCTGGCTTTTTATACGCCCCTCACGCGTGAGGGTTTGTTTGCCGAGACCCCTTTGGGCATGAGCCCAGGTCACGGGGTCTCGACATATCTGCAGGAAGAGCCCCCTAGCCTCTGCACAGGGCGAGAGGGCCATCAGGAGCTCCCCTGTCTTTTTGTATGACCCTCACGCTTTCTTTTTGCTCGGAAGGAGGGTTTGTTTTGCCGAGCCCCTTCGAGTGCGAGCCAGGGTCGCTGGGTCTCGGCAAGGTTGCAGGAAGAGCCCCTTAGCCTCTGCATAGAGCGAGAAGGCCGTCAGGGGTTCCCCTGACTTTTTGTACGACCCTCACGCTTCCTTTTCGCTCAGAAGGAGGGGTGGAATGTGCCTCACTACCCTCAGTGGCACTTTCGGTGAGCTGTTATCGGGTAAGTCCGAGTGAAGGCCCGTGCCCCATTCGCTAGGGGACGGCTAGTGGTCCAGAGACACACTCCCAGAGTACTAGAGGGTTTCTCCAGTGGGTGCCGAGGCCGTTCGCTGGGCCTCGGTGGCTCGGTGCCTCCCTACGGTGGGATCCCATTCAGAGACTTCCCTACCGGTCTCGGACACGACTTTGGGCGTCCCAAGTGTTTCGCTTACTTGGTCCTCGGCCTGGTATAGGCTTGCCCACGGTCGTCCCTGACTCTGTTATCCTAGGGTGGCTGTCGAAACCTCTTGGGGCCTAGCCTTCGAACCCCTGGACCGTAATAGGCTCAGAGCCTGGTTCCTTCATATGAAAGGAATAGGCCATGGGGAATATCTTCCCTATTGGCTCGGCAATGGGTGGCGCGCCTTTTGAGGCGGTCTCCTGGGGAGGCGAAACAACGCCTGCTGCCGTAGTGGCTGAGCGTGATGTGGTGGATGGGACGTAACTGTTCCCGCATTTAATGAGAAAGACGTGGGCGCGTGGGCCGACGAAATCGGCTCATGGTTAACTGTGCTGGATCGGGGGGAAACTTCCCCAATTTCATCGCCCGTTCATTTTGCCTTCCCCCTGCATAAATACTCAAAGAGCCTCGCCCCTCCTCACCTTACCTTGCCCACATTAGCTCTGCCTCCGTCGAGCCGTCGCTAGAGCAGCGGGTGCCGGGAAGAAGAGGGGAGAAGAGCGAGCCTAGGGAGAAAGCGAGAAAAAAGCGAGAGCATGGGAGAGAGAGAGAAACTCACCGCTGCATCTGCTCCCTCCATCGCACTCATGGCCGGTGACATCATCGTTGTTGAGGCAGACCCCTGGGATCCGTTGGACATTACCGAGGAGATGCTTCAGTCGCTTGTCGACGGTGGACTCCTTCGCCCGGTGACAGATCCCACCAGGCTAGAGTGGATTGCTCCATACGGCGGGCCAGAGCTGAGGCCTCGCAATGGCTATGTCATGAGCTTCGTCTCCTTTCACAAGCGCGGCCTCGGCATCCCGGTGGATCGGTTCATGCGGGTGCTCCCGCACTACTACGGCGTGGAGCTCCACAACTTCAATCCCAACTCCATTGCTCAGGCAGCTATCTTCGTTGCCGTCTACGAGGGGTATTTGGGGATTGCTCCCCATTGGGAGTTGTGGCTCCACCTATTCTAGGCAGGGCACACCACCAAGCTAATGGGCACGTCGGGGACGAGGAAGGCAACGAGGGCCGGCGGCTGCACTCTCCAAGTGCGACAGGACCACCAGCACCTCTACATCCTAGCCCAGCTCATGTCCTCCAACCGCCGGTGGTACACGAGCTGGTTCTACCTTTGTAACGATGACAGAGGACTTCCCCCTTACATTAGGTGGATTGTGGGGAGCTGCCCGGAGAGATGGAAGTATGGCGTCCCGAAGGATGACCAGCCCAAGCTGCAGCCGCTCCTGGAGGGGTTGGCGAGGCTGCAGGGCCATGGTCTTATCGTGGCTGTGGTCATGGCCGCCTTCTACCGCCGAAGGGTGCTGCCGCTGATGGCTCGGCGGCGGCAGCTGTTCGAGATGAAGCCGGGCGAGCCCATTGAGGGCATCCGAATGTCCTCCTCCGCCCTTTCCGACGAGGAAATTCTTCGTCGGGTGGGGGAGACGGTAGCAGCGAAGCTGAGGGGTGGCAACTTGACCCCTATCATGATGCGGCCATCATGGGGGTTCCTCTCGCTGGTAAGTCATGTGCCGCTGTAGCCTCTGAGCCTCCTCAGTCTCCCCTTACCCCTTGTTCCCTTATGCACGACCGTCATTCTTGCAGGGGATGAGGGATGTGCGTTCCTCTCTACCGCCCATTCCCGAGGACATGAGGTGGTGGGTGATCAACCACGCGCATGCCGATGCGTAGAAAAAACAGAAAGACGCCAAGGTGGCGAAGTGCACAAAGCAAATCCTCGCGCGTGAGGAGCTGGATAAGCGCCGCTGTCAACAAAGGAAGGATGGTCTCTCGTTGGAGGAGTCCCCGTCGCCGTCGCTGTCGATGGAGGCCTCGGACAGGGATGGTGAGGGCGAGGTGGGGTGAGGTCATCTGGACCATCTCCCTGACGTAGTGGAGGTGGTGCCCAGGGCATTGGCAAGCAGCTTGGCACTCCCGGGAGGAGGAAGAGAAGTGGACCCGGGGTCGGCGGTTGCCCACTTCGGGCCGAGGCCAACACGCCCGAGGCGCAGGCGTTGGGCAAACACACCATCAGCCCGGTGGGCTTGGCGGCCATGGTGGAACAAGTGGCGGTGGAGGCGACGCCACCACCCCCGCAGAGGACCGAAGGGGCACCGGGGTCCATTGAGGACCAACCGGCGCCAATGGATACGGAGGCGACGCCTCTGCCGCCGCCACCACCTTTGTGGATGAGGGCTGCCATGGCAAAGCGGTTGCCGCCCCGCTCGAGGTATGTGTATTTTGTGGGGTCACGGTACTTTCTGTTCGCTCTTTGGTCTCATGCTGACCCTGTAGGTGATTTTTCTTTAGTCGAAAGCGGTCTACGGACGAGCTTCCCTTGGCGCCCCTTAAGGCGCTCAAGGCGAGCCCCAGCTCCTCCGCCCACTGGGTGGCGGAGGCACAAGCCACCATACAACGTGGCGTGGCGTCGGTGAGGGCCAGCCCGAAGGAGCCGGCTGCCCAAGGAGGGGCTGCCGAGGTGACCCCGACAACGATGGGGGAGGGAGTGCTTCCGCCCCACGAGGGCAAGGCTCATGAGTCAGATGGGGCCGGCGTGCCCTTGGTTGCTGAGGCCCTCGGGGTCT
The DNA here is from genome assembly GCF_019320115.1 of Miscanthus floridulus. Lineage (NCBI taxonomy): Eukaryota > Viridiplantae > Streptophyta > Magnoliopsida > Poales > Poaceae > Miscanthus > Miscanthus floridulus. The sequence continues at coordinate 116,354,901 of NC_089582.1, forward strand.
CCGAAGCTAAGGCGACGGAGGCCAAGGCGCCCAAGACCGCCAAGACCGCAGTGGCCGCGGCTGGTGTTTCTGCGTCCACCGAGGCCACGATGGCGGAGGCCGGAGCCCTTGAGACCATCGAGGCCATAATTGCAGAGGTCGGAGCCCCCCAAGATCACCAAGGCTGTCGTGATGGCGGCGAGGCCATCTATCCAGGAGGCAGAGATGAAGGCGGCGAAGGCCTCGGTGGCGCCCTTGGTTCAGGGCCCGCCATTGTTGCGAGAGAGCGCCCAGGAGGCGGAGGTCTATCCAATCTCCTCCGATGATACTTCCCGGGAGCAGGAGGTGGTCGACGCCGAGGAGGCCGGTGCCGTGGAACAGTCGGCGCCGATCTTGGATGAGGGAAGCTCGGCCCTTGTGCGGGCGTGACCCGAGCCTCGCGGGTGGGATCACCCGCGGGTACTGTGGTAGAGCCGGGATGACCCTGAGGGGGAGCCTCTGTTTGCCCTCAAGGACGTAGCCGAGGGCGGGCACTGGGGCACCTTCGAGCAATACCGCCAGCTGGCGGAGCGGTCGCTACGGACGGCGCTGTCTGTGGTGGTCGACGAACTGCCCGGAGTCGCCCAGGTTCGCGTTTTCCTTTCTCGCGCGACGTTGTCTTTTTCTGGGTTTTGTTGCAATCAATGACTCCTGTTCTGCTTCCCTAGGAGCTCGAGACCTAGTCCCTTGGGAAGTCGGTCTTTCTCTGGCAGGAGAGGGGCGTTTGGGACCAGCTTTAGCGGTAGAAGGGCCTTCTTGCTGGCGCCAACGAGCTCCTGTCGACGCGGAGCGCGGAGGTAGAGGACCTCCGCCTTTGTTGTGCCGATGCGAAGGTCGAGGCAGCCACGGCCTAGACGCAGCTCGCCCCTCTGGTGGCGCGGGTCAAGGAGTTGGAGGAGGAGCTCACCCGCGCAGTCAGCGATCGGGATGCCTTCAGGGACCGAGCCGTTGAAGCTATGGCCTTGGCCACGGCTCTCGTGGGCAGCTAGGGGTGGAACAGAATGCGCACTAGCTGACGAAAGGTGCCTTGTATGAGGCCCTTGCTGTAGCTAAGGCCTCACGAACCGAGGCTGTGGTTTGGAGGGGGATGGTCGAGGGTGAGTTTTAGTCCCCTCATTTTGTTTTCTTTTCCTTATGTTCACTCCCTAACTCCCTTGTGTGATGCAGAGCTAGGGAGTGAAGCTTCCAGGGCGACCAAGGCTTCTCAGGTCGAGGCCCAGCGCTTGAAGGAGGAGGCCGAGGCTTCCCAGGCTGAGGCCCTGCGCTGGAAGGAGAAAGCCAAGGCATGTCAGGTTGAGACCCGACACTGGGAGCTGAAGGCCAAGGGTGAGTTCCGTGGGCTTCCGCTCCTAATTTAGGTTGTTTTTTCCCTCGCTCAACCTTATTCTATTCTCCATGGTGCAGAGTCAGAGGCAGAGGTTACTCAGGTAGCCGAGGCTTCCAGCGCGGTGCAGACGGTGCTCGAGACCGAAATCGGGGAGCATGAGGTGCTGAAATGTGCCGCCCTTTCCGCCTATGAGGCCTTGGAGGTTGAGGGGGTTTAGTTAGGCAGCTCCCTAGGGAGCCGTTTGATTGCGCTGAGTAGCCAGATGCATGAGTGGCTCCGAGGAGCGCTACACACGGGTGTCAAGTGCGCGCTGGCCGTCATCTCTTCTCACTACGTTGGCGTCGACCTCCCGGCCATCAGTGATGGGTATGTCCTGCCTGATGATGAGGAGGAGGCTGACGCGGTGGTCATGAAGCTGATGGAGGCAGCAGAAGGCCCTGGCGCGACACTGGCGACGCTCTTCAAGGAGGAGGTGGTCCCTTCTCTACCATCTGCCAATGTTGGAGGCCCTGAGCCTTGACCTAGGCCCTAGGGGCCATGTAATAACAGAGTAGAGTAGGAATTATCTTTGTATCGCAACGCTTGTGGCCATCGAGGCCTTTTTTTGAAGTATTTGTGTTTCTTGGTTGTTTTTCTCGTGTTTCCGAGCCTCTGCCCTCTATTGCTCCTGATCAAATTTTATTTGCAAAACACCGCCTTGGGGCCTAAGCCATCCCTTGGGCGAGAGGTAGTGAGGGAGTGCCATAGCCTAGAGGCGTAGGCTGTCTCATGACTCTACTGGCCTCTTGCTTAGGAAACAGACTTCGGTCCAAGGGGTTTTTACAACCGATTCGTCATAGCGTGTTAGAGACTTGGCGTAGGAATTTTTTCAAAAAATGACTGAAGAATGGTGCGTGGGACTTAGGGGGAGTCCCCCATCTAGCCCCTGAGGGAGGCTTGGTTCTGCTGAGGTAGAGCCGAGTCTCCCTTATCGTGTTATTGTATTGCCGAGACCCACGATGGGCTCGGGGGATTTCTCGAAAAATTATACCAACTAAAGAACGCTTTTTAATTGTATTTCGAGAAACAACATATACAATGCTTGGAAATTTAGGGATAAAAGTGACGTAGCTGTTCTATGTTCCAAGCATTGGTGAAGACTTCACCCTTCTCATTGGCCAGCTTGTGGGCTTCAGTACTTGGGCGATGATGTACGGTCCTTCCCATGGCGGGGTCAGCTTGTGGCGGCCCTTGTTGCTCTGTGCTAGCCTCAACACCAGGTCACCTACCTTCAAGTCTCGGCCTCGGATGCACCGGGCCTGATAGCGCCGTAGGGTCTACTGGTATTTAGCTAAGTGTAGTAGCGTGACATCTTGGGCTTCCTCTAGTTGATTGAGGGCGTCCTCTCGGGTGGTGCGGTTGCTTTGTTCGTTATAGGCTTGTAGCCTTGGGGAACCATATTCCAAATTGGTGGGGAGGATGGCCTCGGCCTCATAGACCAGGAAGAAAGGCGTGAAACCTGTGGCTTAGCTTGGGGTGTTCCTCAGGCTCCAGATGACCGATGGGAGTTTGGCGAGCCATTTCTTGCCAAACTTTTTCAACCGGTTGTAAATTCTTGGCTTGAGGCCTTGTAGGATCATGCCATTGGCACATTCTACTTGGCCATTGGTCCTCGGGTGTCCTACGGCCGACCAGGCCACGCGGATGTGGTGGTCATCGCAAAACGTCAGGAACTTTTTGCCGGTGAACTATGTCCCATTGTTGGTGATGATGGTGTTGGGGATCCCAAACCTATGGATAATGTCAGTGAAGAATATCACTGCCTGCTCAGATTTGATTCGATTGATCGGACGAGCCTCGATCCACTTGGAGAACTTGTCGATTGATACCAGTAGATGGGTGTAGCCCCCGGGGGCCTTTTGCAGAGGCCCGACCATGTCGAGCCCCCATATGGCAAATGGCCACGTGATGGGGATGGTTTGGAGGGCCAGGGCTAGGAGATGTGTTTGTTGAGCATAGTACTGACATCCTTTGCAGGAGCGTACTAGCTTGGTGGCGTCGGCGACCGTCGTCGGCCAGTAAAACCCTTGGCGGAAAGCGTTTCCTACGAGCGTCCGAGGTGTCGCATGGTGCCCGCAGGCGCCTGCGTGCAAGTCCCAGAGCAGGGCTCGGCCTGCCTCAGCAGTGACACATCATTGGAGGACACCGAAGGGACTTCGCCTGTACAGTTCGTCATTGAAGAGGACGTATGTCTTGGCTCAGTGCGCAAGCCATCGTGCTTCGGTCCTGTCACCAGGAAGCTTCCCCCGATCAAGCCAATCAAGGAACAGGATTCGCCAATCCACGTCCTGATCAGCCTACGGAGGCTCGGTGTTGACTTCCATGACCTTAGGCTCGGTCGAAGGGGTCTCGGTAGTGGAGGGGGCATCGAGTTTCGCCGTGGTTTCCATAGGTGGGCCCTCCTCTGTTACCAAGGTGTAGTTAATGGAAGGTTTGTGGAGGTCTCTGGCAAAGATGTTCGGGGGGACCGGAGCCCGTGCTGAGGCCATCTTTGCCAGCTTGTCGACGGACTCGTTGTACTTCTGCGCAATGTGGTTTAGTTCGAGACCATCGAACTTGTCTTCTAGGCGACATACCAACTTGTAGTAAGCCTCCATTTTGGGGTCGAGGCAATTTGACTCCTTCATCACTTGATCCACGACGAGATGCGAGTTGCCTCGGACATCGAGACACTGTGCCCTAAGTTCGATGGCGACTTGTAAGCCGTTGATGAGGGCCTCGTACTCGACCATGTTGTTGGAGGCGGTGAAGTGGAGCCGCACCATGTAGCGCATGTGTACTCCAAGGGGCGAGATGAAGAGCAGACCCGCGCCTGCCCCGGTCTTCATCTGGGATCTGTCAAAGTACATGGTCCAACACTCCATTTGAATTTGAGCAGGTGGTAGCTGGGTGTCTGTCCACTCTACCACGAAAATCAGCCAAGACCTGAGACTTGATCGCTTTTCAAGGCGCAAAAGTCAAGGTTTCCCCCATAAGCTCGACGGCCCACTTGGCTATCCTGCCTGAGGCCTCCTAGTTATGAACTATCTCGCCTAGGGGGAAAGATGACACCACAGTCACTGGGTGAGACTCAAAGTAGTGACGTAGCTTGTGCCGGGCCAGGACTATGGCGTAGACTAGCTTCTGGATGTGGGGGTAGCGTGATTTAGTCTCGGAGAGCACCTTGCTAATGAAATAAATAGGTCATTGGGTGGGCAGAGCATGCCCTTCTTCCTGCCTCTCTACTACTATGGTAGCGCTGACCACTTGGGTCATTGCGGTGACATAGAGTAAGAGGACCTCATCCCTGGTCGGGGGTACCAGGACAGGAGGATTCGCGAGCAACGCTTTGAGTCTATCGAGGGCTTCTTTGGCCTCGGGGGTCCAAGAAAAACGCTCAGATTGTCTCAAGAGTTGGTACAGAAGCAGACCTTTTTCGTCGAGGCACGAGATGAAGTGGCTCAGGGCCGCAAGGCATCCCATGACCCTCTGTACTCCCTTGAGGTCTCTGATCAGTCCCATGCTAGTTATGGCCGAGACCTTCTCTGGGTTGGCTTCGATGCCGCGTTCCGAGACTATGAATCCCAAGAGCATGCCTCGGGGGACCCCGAATACACATTTCTCGGGATTGAGCTTGATGCCCTTCTCTCTAAGGCATTTGAAGGCTATCCTCAGGTCGTCGATGAGATCCTTGGCCTTTCTGGTCTTGACCACAATGTCGTCCACATAGGCCTCAACGGTCTGCCCAATGTGGTCGCCAAAGACCTAGGTCATGCACCGCTGGTACATGGCCCCTACGTTTCTAAGGCCAAAAGGCATAGTCACGTAGCAGTACATGCCGAATGGTGTGATGAAAGAAGTCGCAAGCTGGTCGAACTCTTTCATCTTGATTTGATGGTAACCGAAATACGCATCAAGGAAAGACAGGGTCTCGCACCCTGTAGTGGAATCAACGATTTGATCGATTCAGGGTAATGGGAAGGGGACTTTTGGACAGGCTTTGTTCAAGCTGGTGTAGTCTACACACATCCTCCATCTGCCATTTTTCTTCCTGACTAACATGGGGTTAGCCAACCACTCTAGGTGGGACACTTCCTTGATAAACCCGGCCACCAAGAGTTTCTGCACCTCCTCACCGATGGCCCTACGCTTTTCCTCGTCGAAGTGGCACAGGCGTTGCCTCGCCAGTTTAGAGCTGGCCTAGATGTCCAAGGTGTGCTCAGCAACCTCCCTCGGTATGCCCGGCATGTCTGAGGGACTCCATGCGAATATGTCGGCAGTTGCATGGAGGAAGTCGATGAGCATAGCTTCCTATTTGATATCGAGGGTGGCGCTGATCCTTAGCGCCCGGTCATCGGGGCAGGTGGGGTTGACCGGGACGAGCTTGATGGCCTCTGCAGGCTTGAACGTCCCTGCGCGACGTTTGGAGTCAGGTGCCTCGCGACTAAATTGATCGAGGTCAGCGATGAGGGTCTCGGCTTCGGCGAGGGCCTCGGCGTACTCGATGCACTCGATGTCATAGTCATATGCGTGTTCGTATGTGGACTCAATCATGATGATGCCGCTGGGGCCTGGCATCTTGAGCTTGAGGTAGGTGTAATTGGGAACTGCCATGAACTTGGCGTAACATGACCGCCCCAAGATGGCATGGTAGGCTCCTCCGAATCTAACCACCTCGAAGGTAAGGACTTCCTTGCGGTAGTTGGAGGGGGTGCCGAAGTAGACAGGAAGGTCGATGCGTCTGAGGGGTCACGTGCGTTTCCCTGGCATGATGCCGTGGAAGGGTGCGACGTCGCCTCGGAGCATCGATCGGTCGATCTCCAAGAGCTCTAGGGTGTTGGCGTATAGGATATTGAGGCCGCTGCCTCCGTCCATCAACACCTTGGAGAGTTGGGTATTGCTGACGATGGGGTCGACAACAAGTGGGTACCGCCCGGGATTCGGAACATGGTCGGGGTGGTCATCTTGATCAAAGGTGATCACCTCTCGAGACCAGTCGAGGTACCAGGGAGTGGCCACCTTGACCGAGAAGACCTCTCAGCGTTCCCTCTTTCACTGTCGTGCCATAAGGCACGCCAAGGGTCTGCCAAAGATCATGAAGGCGATGTGTACCTCGGGGAACCCATCGTCCTTGTCATCGTCCCGATCGCCCTTCTGCTTGGCGTCATCGTTGGGGGCCCAAGCCTAGCATAGTAACGCCATAGCATGGAGCAATCCTCGAGGGCATGCTTGACCGAGCCTTGGTGGTAAGGGCAGGGTTTCTTAAACATGTCGTCGAAAGGTCTAGGACCCCTAGGGCCTCGAGGATTCTTGTGTTCTGCGGCTTCGACCAGATCGGCCCCCAGGACCTCCTGCTTCCCAAGGTGCCCCTTCTTCTTTCTCTTAGGGAGGCGGGAGGCCGAGGCCTCAGGGGCCTCGTCTCTCTGCTTACCCATGGCATCGCTATTGGGGAAGATGGCTCCAACAGCCTCCTCACCCGAGGTGAAGTTGGGGGCGATGTCGAGGAGCACGGCAGCTAAGCGCGGCATGTTCCGACCTAACTCTCGAACCAAGTCTCGACAAGTGGTGTCAGAGAGGAAAGCCTGGACAATCTCCGAGTCGTCGACGCTGGGCAACTTGGTGCACTATTTGGAGAAGCGCTGGATGAAGTCTCGAAGAGACTCGTCCAGTTTCTGGCGATAGCTTTTAAGATCCCTGGAGTTCCTAGGGCGCACGTATGTGCCTTGGAAGTTCTCGACGAAGATCCTAACCAAGTCGCGCCAGTCATGGATCTGTGAGGGAGGAAGGTGCTCGAGCCAGCTCACGCTGAGTCTGACAAGAGCAAGGGGAGGTTGCAAATGATGAGTAGGTCATCGTCCGTGCCACCTAGCTAGTAGGCTAGGCGGTAATCAGCAAGCTAGAGTTTGGGGTTGGTCTCATCGCTATATTTCGCGGGATTGGCTGGTTGCCGAAACCGGGCTGTGAAAAGGGCAGCGCGGATGGCCCTGTTGAAGACCCGAGGGCCTGGCGGTTCAGGAGAAGGACTGCGGTCCTTCTCGCTGTCATAGTGGCTGCCTTGGTGCGGGTGGTAACCCCGAGCGGGCCCCTCGTTGTCGTGGCATCGTTGCCTACTGACCACCTCATGGTCTCCCTGCACCTCACGTCGATTGCCAAGGCGATTAAGAAGCACGGGGACCCTGTGGGCTATCGGTGCTCGGGCCAGCTTAGGACGAACCGAGGCTTCCCTATCCTGCCAAGGCAGTGCTGCGGGCGAGTTTGAGGCGCCCCCATGCCATTGGGAGGTGGAACTTTTGGCCTGCTGTACCGCGGCGGTCTCCAGGAGATCTCGGAGCTTGCTGTGGACCCGCCGCCCCTCTATGGTAGAAGGCTTGGGCATTGCGTGGACCAGCATTGCTGTAGTCGCGACATTCTGGCTAGCGCGATTGAAGACTGGGGGTTGCTCACTCCCTTCATCGTCGTGGATGCAGTGATGCACATCGCGGGCCCTCCATCGGGCTCCTCCACCTTCGCCATGACCTCGCTGCTCCTGTTTGAGAGAGTCTCAAAGCTACTATAGAAGAAGTTGGTCTTGTTTGACCTTGGCCTGGAGCTCACGGAGTTGTTCTAGGTCTGGGCATTGAGGTCGCGCAAGAGCGGGGTTCTCGTTTCATGTGGCCGGCAGGACAATGCGTGGAGGTGTGGCAGCGCCTGTACCTAGGCAAAGCGGGGAATGGTTGCCCGCCCCCTCATCCTCTTCACCTACCCTCAGCATCCTGAGCCCAATGTGAAAACACTCGCGAGTGGGGTCATAGGTGCCCTCGTCATCGGAGTCGGAGTAGCCAAAGCAGTAGTCGCTTGTGGCCAGGAAATGGCGCATTGCTCTAGGGTCGTGGAGTCCAAAGAAATCCATTCTGGGCCATGCCTCGTCCTCCTCCGAGGAGTCAGCATGGGCATCCAAGTTGAGAGCGAAGCACTGGTGGCATCCCAAGGCATCCTCGTGAGCGGCAGTGTAAGCGTAAGCATAAGAAGCGGTGGCATTTCTCAACCCAAAGGGGTATGGGGATGGCACCGCTGCCGGGCTCTGCTCCGCTGGAGTCGGGCTCTCAGGGGGTGGTGGAGTGGAGCTTGATGACTGGGCGTTGTCGCGTTCCACCGGCGTTTTTCCCTTGTCCAAGCTCAGGCTAGATAGGTCCCTGACCAGGGACCTTATGCCAACAGCTGGTCGTAGGATATCGGCGGGGAGTGGCGTGTCGCCCTGGATTCGCGTAACGTCGAGGTGATCTTGCTTGCGTCGTGCTTAGCGAGAGCGGCCGCCTGGGCACTGCCTGCGCCTGGGCTGCCGGTGCGTGACTTTGTCGTTGGTTGGTGGGGCTCGAGGAGTGAGGAGTACCATGTCGTACTCATGCCCTAAAGACATGAACTCTAGGCTCCCAAACCAAACCACCGTGCTGAGACATAATAGCCATACGGGGTCTGCCATCTGGAACTTGCTGGGATGACAAAACTGACATGTAGAGGGCCCCTACCTGGCATGCCAACTGTCGGTGTTTTAGACCGGAGGGTCCTCAACCAACTAGTAAATGTGAACTACGTGCCCCTAATCCCGGATGGTGATGCAAAGAGACACAAGGTTTATACTGGTTCAGGCAATCGATGCCCTACGTCCAGTCTGAGAGATCGATCTTGTATTCCTTGCACCGAAGTGCTCGTAGTAGGGGGTTACAAGCTAGGTGAGAGAGGGAGCTAGTCCTAGGTCTCGGCGAGGTGTCGTGTGGGCTGCTTGAGACGTTGCTCTCAGGCAGCTGGGGAGTGTGTGTGTGTTACCCAGTGTTATTCTTCGTGAGTTCTCCTCTAAGTGGCCCAAGTCCTCTCCTTTTATAGTTGAAGGGAGGACAAGGATAGTACATGTGCTAACTATATGGCATCATGCCAATAGGGGCGGCATGTCCGAGCCTGTGGCCTGTTCCTATGGCGGCGTGATCGTCGGAGTGGTCCGTCCTTGGAGCACTAGGGCGGTGTGCTGGTCCCATCTGGTCCTGTGCGTCATGGGAGCCCCGGGACTGCCTCGGAGTGGGTGCGGCGGTGAACATGTGAGCCGCTGTGGACCAACTATGCACGAGACCGAGGCTCGGTCGGTGCCAAGGCTGCATCGCAGTGGGGGGTCTCGGCAGACATGAACCCCGAGATAGCCGAGACCTTGGTGCACAGTGACCTTGATAGCTAAGATGTTCCTGTGGTAGGTGGAGATTCTGTCCGGGCGCCGAGACCTCCTGTGCGAAGCTCGAGATGGGGCGGAGAGCCTGGTAGGCTCGGACGTGGCCGGTGAGGAGCCTACGCCTTAGCTTCTAGCTTTGCTTTCTGGTGGGATTTAAGTGACCCTTTTGATGTTTGCTCGGGGTACCCGGTTCTATGGTACCCGACAACTAGTAAGACTCATAGAATAGATATATCTATGCATGTGGTTTCCAGAAAAATTCTACAACGTAAATGCACATCACATATATACATATAGTGATTATAAAAAATAAGGGTTATACATCGGGGCTTGCCTTGGGTAGACGCGGTGTCAGCCGAGTCAGTCGGTGGTGGCTCTGGGACCTCCTCCCTCACGAGGACCTCCTCGTATTCCTCGACGATCTCCTCGAACTCGTGATCATATGTGGTCACTATCTCCACCAACTCGTTTTCTATATGCATGCGATGATGATGCAACCATTTAGCATTTAGGCAACAACAACTCTTAAAATAAGAATATGCACACCAAGCTACTAAGCTAGCTCTAATAACTAAGATATTAAGCTAACTATCATCTTCATCAAGCAAAGTGTTGGGTTCAACTAATAAACCCTTAGCTTGGCAAATTAAGGATATATCTTTATTTCTACTAGTGATTTAATGTATATCGAAACAAAGAGCATTTAACTACCCAAATGCTTAGTCTATTCTAAGTCTACAAAAATTACAGTGAGCACATAATAATACAATGAAGCTACTATAAAAATTTCAGGACTAAAGCTATCACCAATTTACCACAAAAATTCCTACAATAATTAACTTAATATTATTAAGCATTCTCAAACGATTTAATAACTCATAATATCAACACATATAAGTATGAACTAAATATACCAATAGATAGATCATAATTTTAGGAACCTAACAAATTTTGTTTCATAATTTTTGGACACCTACATGATTTTATATTAATTACCAAATATCAGCTCAGAAATTAAATTAGAAAATTATTTCTAATTCCTTAGAAAAAAAAGGAAAAGTGAATCTCCCACGTGGCACACACGCATGGCCTGCGCGACCCAACGCACGTGCGCGTGCTCGCGTGGCGGCCCATAGATACAGCCCACGTAGACACCAGCCCAGGCGGAGACGGCCTACGCCGAGGAGACCTCGAAGTCCTCCCAATTTATAACTAAGTACTAACACTATTTTCTACTCTCTTAAACCTTCTCACTTAACCCCCGTATAGGATCTCTAGTTGTCCTAGAGGAGGGGTGAATAGGCCTGTCAAAACAAACACTTAAACTTTTATCAAATTCACCATGCGGCCCTGCCTCTTTGGAGGGCGGCACTACCGGACTACGGCACTACCGGACCAGAACAGCGGCACTGCCGCATCTACGGATAACTTCAAGTCATAGTTCAAAATCAGTGAATGGAAACTTAGATCAGAGAATTTCTTAGCCTACTGCAGTTATGATAGTCACCGATCAAGAGCTAGAAGTTGTAGGAATACCACACACAAGTAGATTGACTAGAAACCCTAGAAATCATCTCAACAAATTGTCGCCGAACCGACCAATTTATAAGAGCATAAGTACAATGACAATCCGCAAGCGGTTGCACTGTCATACTTGAGCCCATATAAACCCGATAGTCTATCGAGTACCACGACGGGTCTCGATAAACGATCCACATACAACCAAGATCGTACAGGATTCAATATCCATGTCACATATTATATAAAGTTCACAGATATAGTTCCATCATCAGAGTACAAAATAAAGTTATTACAAACCAAGTTTGTTAGATAGTAGCGGAAGCAAATTAAAGTTCAAAAGTAGCATTTGCCAACATAGTTCAAATATAGTGCCAACATATGATCACAATCCACAAAAGCATGATAAAAGGATTATTAAAGAAGCTTGCCCATGGCTCACTCCTCATTCATGGTGGGATAGAAGTAATTCTTGCAATATCCGTGATAGATGGTACCATCTACAACAATGGGAATAAAATCCTGAGTACAAGAAGGTACTCAGCTAGACTTACCCATCATAAATTAGAAATAAATTGACTCCAAGGATTATGCAAGGCTTTATAAGTGGAGGTAGCTTGACAACATTTTGCATAAAAAGTGATTAACTCAGTTATACAATTATAGTTCCATCATCAAGTTAATTATAACTATCCATCTCTAGATTAGCAACTATCTTGCGCCAAACATGTGGTATATCATTTTAAGAGCATACAATAATAACCATAGCCGGTATAGTAGTTCCATGTTTATCCGAACCATCACATTCCATAATACAATTACTACAATGTTAGAGCTAGCCAAGTTTCTCACTATCCAGGAGAGACGATGATTCGAATCGATTTCAACCAGCTAAAAATTTATTCCTAACACAAATCCAAGCAGACAAGATCATTAGTCGCCTTAGGTCACCTTTGGTATAACTTAGGTCGACATTTCGTGGGTTCGCCTAGTGCCGTACAATCAGGGACTGACGGTAGCCAGGTTGTTCAAGCCATGTCTGCCCATGGTCCTGGATAGGTCGCTTAGGTCATGCTTGCCCATGGTCTATTGATCCACTCCCCGCACATCCTTACTTCCATCCAGAGGGCGCACTTTGACACAGCGAGGCCCGACCTGAGTTGAGCTACTCGGCTTCGCGGTCGGAATGAGTTATTCGGCTAGTTAAGTGATAGACATGTGTTTAATCTTGTCAAAAAGTTCCAACAACAGTACGGTCCTTGATCGACATAGATGGGGATAGATCCACACCCCAAGACCTCCATGTCTTGTTAGTTCTCTATCGACATCCCACTCGGTCTCCATTTACATTACCCCATGGTTCTTTTCCACGATAGCAAATATAGCCAACCGTGCTTCGGTATCGACCTATATCTCGTAGGTGACAGGAAAACACCCGACTTCTACCGGTCTAAGCATGGCTAAGCATATACTCGATCCTAGACCTACATAGGGTTAAAGGTGTATATATCTGGACAAGGTAGTTTCATGCATCAAGTGTTTCTAGTCAACTCTTATAACCTAATGCATCAATCATAAAGGACTCAAGTAATATTTTGTAAACACTGGGAGACTTAGAATGCTCCGGAGCTTACCTTTGAGAAAAGAAGTGGGGTGGTGATTAGGGCACTCCAAGAGCTATTCTGGATTCTGCTCCTCTTCTTTAGGAGCTACGACTTGAGGATTCTCCTATTGATCCCCTTCCTCTTCTTCGTTGAATTCCAGCAACGTTATCTCCTCGGTCGATCCTATATGCATGATCATGGAATAAGATATCGCGAATGCATGTGTGACGACGTGTATAATATAATGAAATGGGATGAATGCATCCTTGTAAGTAATTTCAATAGCATGGCATCAAAGTAATATAAGTGCATCCTATTTTACTGAGTAGGTGCATATCTCTTCTCGATTACTTAATCAAACACTTCTGCAATTCATTTACCGAACTACAAAACAACAGCTACTTATTTTAACCAGAACTAGAGTTATATACATCGAAATCATATGGCTGTGGACATTCTGGAAAGATTATGAAATTTTTGTCCAACTTTCTTTTAATACTCACAAGGTGATTCAATAAACAAATCAGTTAATCAAATATGTTCAGAAAGTAAACATCTTGGACAGCAAACTTATAACAGCTAGAACTCTTAAACCCTAAGGCCTATGACTATGAAAATTTAACATAAGGTAGATTAGTAAGTTGTCTACAACTTTGTTATTAATAAGTTTTATAGTAAAGATCATTATCCATATGAAATCATCCACACAATTAAAACTATACATGCAACCATCTATTTGAATTACAAAGTAACAATTAATTGGTTGCATACAACCAATTGCTTCTAAGCCTTACTATGAACATCAACAGTTACTATGCATCACAAGCACCATAAAAAACATCATGGTCAATCATAATTTAATTACTTAAATGCCTTTATTATTTTAATTAGATAATTAGAGTAAATAACAAACATACACCGAATGTGCATAATAAATTATCATAAAATTACAGTGGACTTCTAGTGCACACAATAGACTACTGTGAAAATTTCATACCATTAGGACATGTATAACATCCTATGCAAAAATAACAAGCTAGCAAGGCCTATTTTAGTGAAAATAGTAAACCCTATAGAAAAATGTCAAACAACAGATTATATATTTTTCCTAGCTTCATACTAGTGCCATACTACTATACAAAAATATGCATATCAATATGTTACATATTTTTATCCCTACAATTTTTCTCAAAAAATGCCATTTATTAATAGATAAATATAAAGATCATATTTCAATCAATTTTACTGCAAGCTTAATATTTTTCCTAGCTAGAGCATGTCAACACAAGACTAACAAAATTAGGATCACAATTTTATCATTTCTCTAGCTCAAGATATCTAATTTACAAATTTACTAACATTCAAAAAACACTTATTTAAATACATTTTAATCTCCAAGAAAAATATCAGATACTATACATTTCATATTTTTACAAAACACTACACTTCATGAGGATCACAACAAAATTTGGTTCACAAGAATTGGACCTCTAGAACTCCACTTATCATTTTTCAAAGTTGCTTGCAAATCTAGAAATAAATGAACTAGCTTTCAAACTGAGCCGCTTACAGCCGGGACCCATAGGTCAGTCGGGCCCGCATGTCAGCGATACAAAAATAGGGGAGCGGTGCTGCTCGACGTAGATCGGCCAGAGTTCACCGATGGCGACCTTTTCCGGCGACGGCACCGACACTACGAGCATCCCCACGACATTACGCACACGTTGAGCTACCTAGTTGGACCTATTGCCAGAGCTAACGACGACGACAATGACCATGGCGGCACGGCGGTGTGGTTTGATGGTGAGGTGTCGGAGCCAGCCAAGGCGGCTCAATCTAGGGTTACGCCAAGACTCTATATCCTAAGGTGACTCTAACGCACACCCAAGCGTGACTAATGGTGGTCGGAGATGACCCGACCACGGTGACTGAGGACAGCGATGAAACAACAGCGAGGTCATGCGCGGCACAATGGCTTACCGAGCGCAGCTAGCAAGCAAATGTGGGTGCGGTGGTGTGGTGGGAGTACGATGGGACTACGGCGGTGACAGAGGAGTGATGCGGCACAAAGCGAGCGGGGTGGTCGGCAATGGCGATGGTGGCATTGTCTGAGCTGCTATGGCTACTGCGTGAAGGCGAGGGAGAAGGTAGGGAGCAAAATGAGGGCGCGGGCGTCATAGGTGAGCGCTGGGGAGGGTGAAGGCGCTCTCTGGCCCGACGTGGCCTGGCTGGCCAGGCCATCGGTGACGCACGGCCTCCACACGGCGTTCAAGTTCTAGCACTGGTCAGCCATCAAAGCCAAGCCGATGTGGCCATTAGAGTTTGGCAGGCCGACTGTCAGCGCAAATTTACGTTGACCAAACTTCTAATCTAAGGCAGAATAGCAAAAACTTCCTAAACCAAAGTTGTAGCCATATATACCACCTACAATTCCTATTAAAGGATCAAGTTCTAATTCTCAACCAATATAGAGTAAAATCATCCCAAAGTTGAGCCAGTGAAACTGTAAACCAATTCTGACTTAGAAATATTTCTAAGTGTTGAAAAACAGTGACATGTTGATTTTTGTGAGCTCAAAATGACCAAGCTATGCACTGAGTTAGCTCATGACCCAAAAATAAAAGTTGTTGCTCTGCTCAAATACTATAACTTTGCTTTAGTGAATACATCCATGCAAAGTCTCTATGATATAGTTCAAACTAGGTCAAACATACTACATTAAAATGATGACTAACACTTGAACTATGACTTAGTGGCCAAACTAGCTCTAGTCATGAATACCAAAGTTGTTCATAATAACATTCTAAACATGTTTAAGCTATTCATAAGGTCACACAAGCATTTCATACATTGGTTACATAAATTACTTCCTAGGTCAACATGCATATCATCACTTAGGAGCTTAATTAGACAAAGTGGTCTACATGAACAATGTTCCATTAGTCATCCTAAGTGTAGCTAAGGTGTTTTAGTAACTAACATCAACCACTTACACTTATTCACTCATGATCATAAGCATACACAAAGGAAGCATAAAATAACAAGCATATTTCATATGTTTCAATCATATGTTTCATATGTAAAAGCTTATATATGAATGCTTATGCTCATGCAATGCAAGACTAACACCTAGGGTGTTACAACCCATCCCCCTTATAAAAATCTCATCCTGAGATTTGCAAGACCTACCATTCTTGGAAAAAGGTGGAATAAACCTCACGTAAGTAATCCTCTCGTTCCCACATGGTATCTTGTTCATTGTGATTATTCCACACCACCTTATAGAACTTAATGATCTTACTCTGTGTTACTCTTTCCATCTCTTCTAACACTCAGATTGGTTTCTCTTCATAGGTCAAATCTGATTGGAGCTTAATGTTGGTGGGTGCAATGGCTTCCTCAGGTATACGAAGACACCTCTTCAACTGAGAAACATGGAAGACATCAAATATGTCACTCATCTCTGGGGGAAGTTGTAACTTGTAAGCGACATTCCCTTTCCGTTCAGTAATCTTGTATGGCCCTACATATCTAGGCGCAAGCTTTCTTTTCACTCCAAATCTTCGTACTCCTTTTATGGGTGACACTTTTAAATATACATAGTCTTCCACTTCAAAAGTCAATGGTCTTCTTCTTTTATCAGCATAACTCTTTTATCTTGACTAGGCTACTTTCATATGCTGTTGGATAATGCGCACTTGCTCTTCAGCTTTAGTGACAAAGTCAATACCAAAGTATCTTCTTTCACCGGGCTTGATCCAATTCAACGGAGTTCTGTATTTTCTACCATACAAGGCTTCAGAAGGAGCCATCTTGATGCTTGCTTGATAACTGTTGTTGTAGGAGAACTCAGCTAAAGGTAGCCATTTCTCCCATGAACCCTTGGAAGATATAACACAAGCTCTCAGTAAATCTTCTAAGATCTGGTTCACTCACTCAGTCTATCCAGAAGTTTATGGATGGTATGCTGAACTTCTAATTAGTTTAGTCCCCAAGGCCTGGTGCAAGTGTTCCCAGAAATGATCTATAAACTACGGTCCTCGATCTGAGATGATAGTCCTAGGTATTCCATGTATTCTCACGGTTAGAGAAATATACAGCTCAGCGTACCTCCTCACGTGATATGTTGTGTTAACCGGTATAAAATGTGCTAACTTGGTGATGCTATCTACAATAACCTATATTGAATCGTGACCTTGCTGTGTCATTGGAAGGCCAATAATAAAGTCCATACTTATTTCTTCCCATTTCCAGCTTGAAATAGGCAAAGGCTGAAGTAACCTAGCAGATTTCATATGAACAGCTTTTACTCTACTGCAGTTATCACATCTAGCGTCATAGACAGCAATTTCCTTCTTCATCTTGGTCCACCAAAAATGGGTCTTCAAATCTTGATACATTTTGCTACTACCTGGGTGAATAGACAACTTGGACGAATGAGCTTCATCTAAAATTTGATTTCTAAGCTCACGGTCCTTTGGTACCACAAGTCGGTCCTCAAACCATAGCACACCTCTTTCATCTAATCTAAAATGCTTGGTTTCTTGCTCTTGCATCTTTCTCTTGATGTGAAATATACCTACATATGTCTTCTACAGTTCTATGATTTTGCTCTCAAGTGAACAACTGATAGTGGTATTGTGCAGTACAATAGGATGTAACAAATTAAATCCATCTTCTAATAATGCTTCCATAGTGTTGTAGTGAGATTTTCGACTAAGTGCATCGGCTACAACATTGGCTTTCCCTGGATGGTAGTGCACTTCTAAATTGTAGTCCTTAAGCAGCTCTAGCCATCTTCGCTATCTCATGTTCAGCTCAGGTTGGGTAAAGATATATTTGAGGCTTTTGTTGTCAGTATATATATGACATACATTGCCCAACAAATAATGTCTCCATATCTTTAATGCGTGAACAACTGCTGCAAGTTCTAAATCATGAGTAGGGTAATTTACTTCATGCTTTCTCAACTATCGAGAAGCATAGGCAATAACTCTTCCTTCTTGCATGAGCACACACCCCAAACCTATACCCGATGCATCACAAAACACATCGAAAGGCTTTTCAATGTCGGGTTGTGCTAAAACATGAGTTGTAGTTAACAGAGTCCTTAGGGTGTGAAAAGGTGCTTCACAGTCTGGTGTCCAATTAAACTTTTTATCTTTCTGAAGTAGCCTAGTCATAGGTTTAGCTATCTTGGAGAAATCTAGAATGAAACGATGATAGTAACCTGCTAACCCTAGAAAACTCCAAACTTCATGAATCGAAGTTGGGGCCTTCCAATCCATGACCTCTTGTACTTTAGATGGGTCTACAAAAATTCCATCTCTCGATAAGATGGGACCCAAGAAAGGTACTTTACTCAACCAAAATTCACATTTGCCAAACTTCGCATATAACTTATGTTCCCTCAATCTGGACAGAACAATTCTTAGATACTCTGCATGATCTACCTCATTCTCTGAATAAATCAAGATATCATCGATAAACACAACCACGAACTTGTCGAGCTCGGGCATGAATATCGAATTCATCAAGTACATGAAGTAGGCAGGAGCATTCGTCAGTCCAAAAGACATGACCAAATGCTCATACAAGCCATACCTAGTGGAGAAAGTTGTTTTAGGTATGTCCTCTGGCCTAATCTTTATCTAATGATAGCCTGACCTCAAGTCAATCTTTGAGAATACCTTTGCTTTTGCCAACTGATCGAACAAGATATCGATACGAGGCAAAGGATACTTGTTTTTTATAGTTACAGCATTAAGTGGCCTATAATCCACACACATTCTCAAGGACTTGTCCTTCTTCTTTACAAACAATGTTAGACATCCCCATGGAGACGAACTAGGTTGAATGAGACCTTTGTCCAACCGTTCTTGTAACTGAATTTTAAGTTTAGCTAGCTCATTTGGTGGCATCCTATAGGGTCTTCTTGAGATAGGTGTCGTACCTAACACTAACTCAATCTTAAATTCCACATCCGTATCAGGTTGTAAACCTAGTAACTCATCTGGAAATACATTAGGAAACTCACAAACCACTAGGATATCACATAGGGTAGTGGCTTGAATAGCACAAGCCAAGTATTGGAGTTCAAAATTTTAGGAAAGTGGTACTAGGAAAGCATTACCTCCCTTTGGTTCTCTCAATATAATAGTACAAGTGCTAGTGTCAATGAGGACACCATGATTGCTTATCCATTTCATGCGTAAGATCACATCTATAGATAATCCAGGTAGTACTATCACATCCATCGTATACTCCCTCTCTTATATAGAGATGAGCACATTTCTGACCATCTTGTTTGTAGAGATAGTAGCTCCAGCTGAACTTATACTATAACCACCCTTGCTTACCTTAATTACTTTCTGATCATGTCTAGATGCAAATGATTGGCTCATAAATGAATGAGAAACTCCTGAATCAAATAAAACAATGGCGAGATGCTTGTTATCAAGAAACATACCAGCAACAACAACTTCTCCTGCAGACACCTCTTCAATAGTAGTATAATGCACGTATCCAGGACGTGCCTTAGGATTCGCCTATCTCTAATTATTCTGGTTTTGATTGTTGTTCTTCTTAGGATGGGGGCATTCCTTGGCCCAATGACCTACTTGATTATAGTTGAAGCAGGGGTGATTGTTCTTAGGTCCTGTGGAGCTTCCTTGCTCTCCATTCCCCTTGGGTAAGGCAATAGTGAACACCTTATGGAACACCTTCTAGGGTTGGTTGTTCTGAGCTTTTGGTGGAGGAGGTCAAAACTTGGGTGCTGGTGGTCGGAACTGTGGCCTAGCTGCCATTGGAGCTCTAGATTGAGAAGATCCCGAGGCGCCTGCCTCAGCTATCCTCTTGCGGCTCTTTGCTACCGCATGCAGATTGTTGTGGTTCTCCTGAGTCAATACATCACTGATGAACTCATTGTAGGTGGTGCACTTGGAGTTGGCCATAGTCTTCATCAACTTCATGCCAAGACCTCACTTGAAGATTTCTATCTTCTTTTCTTTGGTGTCAACAAAACCTAGGGCATACCAAGATAGGTTGTTGAAAGCATGCATATACTCAGTAATGGTCTTAGTCCCTTGTGTGAGTTGCATAAATTCAGCTGCCTTCATGCGCATCAGCCCTGGGGGAATGTGATGTCCCTTAAAGGCTAACATGAACTGCTCCCATGTGACCTATGCATTTGTAGGTAGAGAGGACAGGAAATGGGTCCACCAAATCCTGGCTGATCCCTACAGCTGATGGGATGCATACTCTGCCTTTTGGTGCTCGGTGACCCTTAGCATATGAAACTTTTGCTCAATAGTGTTGAGCCACTCATCCACCTGGAGCGGTTCCTCTACCACCTTGAAAATAGGAGGCTTGGTATCCAAAAAATCCTTGAAGGTGTTGTACTGGTTTGGCTCAGGCCCTGCTGCTGTGGGTAGGCATGAGCCGTGTTCTACACAATGAGGCACAGGGCTTCCTCCATAGTCCTTTGACTTCCCAAAAATTGAGCAAAGAACTCATTAGCAGATGGTGGCGGTGGTGGTGGTAAGTCACCGTCATTGCCCCCTTGGCTATTGACTGCTCCAGCATGGGTGCGAGTCATATGCAAAGTTGTAACAATAAGTGATTATTGGATGACGTCAAGAGATTGTAGATGAATTGTATAATCATGCCGAACTAAAATTATTGGAGAGAATCTTAAATTCATACAATAAAAATAGAGGCATAATAATTCATTCTCACAATATGACATCACCAATTTGATCACTTATCGGGCTCACAGCGTATTAACATACTAGTCACTAGGTGACTCTAATCTTCATTATGGTTGCTGTCGAGGTTGAAGATAGGATCATCCTCATCCCAGCCGTCATCTTCTACTAACATTTCTGGATCTTCGTCTTTCTTATTAAGGATCAGGTGTAGTTGGATGTTCAGATAATGCACCTCATGTTGAAGATCCATCACTACATGCTGGGCCTGTGCAAGCTGCTGGCACAAGTCCCTCTAGGTATACTTCATTCCAGTGATAGAGGGGCAGTTCATAATACCCCGCAAAGTGCGAGACTCTCCAAAGCAAAGCAGGAGTTCCAAACATCAACAGGAAACTCTCGTGAGACAAAGTCATAATGGATAAGAGTTACATAACCAAGTAAGAGATCTATAAGGGGAGGAACAATGCAAATATTTAATAATTATTTATCATGATGCATGCATGTTCCGTACATCCTTAGAAACTTAGGAAAAATTATTTCTAGCGACATACACGGTGGCATACATACGTTCTCTCATATATAGCGTAACTAATCGGACTACATGTTTTGTTGTTAGTGTACCTGCACAAGAGTTATATTTCAGCCCAACCCCACAATTATATATGCATAATATAAATCTAGGCTCTAAGTTGTAATCTAAATACTTCCATATATGTATACCCATACATATACTTCCGTATCAAAGCTACCCGATGATAGTTTATTACCCACAATTAAATACGCACCATATACACATGCAAGCATGCATACATAGTTGTACCAAAGCTAGCTCTCCCCGACCACATGCTCACATCTTGCGGTCATGCCACTCATCAACTTACCTTCTTACCTTGGCATAGAGGCATTTGATCCATACATTACCATTCAAGTGAGTGGTATCCATATAATAGCATGCCGTATGGACGATGAAAGTAAAAACCCCCATGTTAGTACTTAAGTAGCCACCTAAGAGTCCTTAATTGGGCATAAAGAAAGTGATCATTGACACACTTTAGATTTCAACTCTAGGTTTCAAATACCTATTTATATAGCTATTAGTTGCTAGAAAATGGTTTTGGAAAACAAAAACCTTTGTTTTCAATACACATGTGGCAATTAATGTTGAATCTTGCTCTGATGCCAGCTATCGTAGAACCGACCAATTTATAAGAGCACAAGTACAATGGCAGACCGCAAGCGATCGCACAGTCATACTTGAGCCCATATAAACCTGGTAGTCTATCGAGTACCACGACGGGTCTCGATAAATGATCCACATACAACCAAGATCATACAGGATTTAAAAACCATGTCACATACTATATAAAGTTCACTAATACAGTTCCATCATCAGAGTATGAAATAAAGTTATTACAAACCAAGTTTGATAGATAGTAGCGGAAGCAAATTAAAGTTCAAAAGTATTATTTGCCAACATAGTTCAAATACAGTGCCAACATATGATCACAATCCACAAAAGCATGATAGAAGAATTATTAAAGATGCTTGCCCAAGGCTCACTCCTCATCCATGGCGGGATAGAAGTAATTCTTGCAATATCCATGATAGGCGGTACCATCTGCAACAATGGGAATAAAACCCTAAGTACGAGAAGGTACTCAGCTAGACTTACCCATCATAAACTAGAAATAAATTGACTCTAAGGATTATGCAAGGCTTTATAAGTGGAGGTAGCTTAACAATATTTTACATAAAAAGTGATTAACTCAGTTATACAATTATAGTTCCATCATCAAGTTAATTATAACTATCTATCTCTAGATTAGCAACTATCATATGCCAAACATGTGGTATATTATTTTAAGAGCATACAATAGTAACCATAGCCAGTATAGTAATTCCATGTTTATCCGAACCATCACATTCCATAATATAATTACTACGATGTTAGAGCTAGCCAAGTTTCTCACTATCTGGGAGAGACGACGATTCAAATCAATTTCAACCAGCTAAAAATTTATTCCTAACACAAACCCAAGCAGACCAAATTATTAGTTATCTTAGGTCACCTTTGCTACAACTTAGGTCCACATTTTGTGGGTTCGCCCAGCGCCGCACAATCAGGGACTGACGGTAGCTAGGTTGTTCAAGCCATGCCTGCCCATGGTCCTAGACCAGGTCACTCAGGTCATGCTTGCCCACGGTCTATTGATCCACTCCCCGCACATCCTTACTTCCATCTAGAGTGCGCACTTTGACAGAGTGGGGCCCGACCTAAGTTGAGCTACTCGGCTTTGTGGTCGAAACGAGTTATCCGGCCAGCTAAGTGATAGGTATGCATTCAATCTTTTCAAAAAGTTCCAACAATGGTATGGTCCTTGATCGACATAGACGGGATAGATCTACACCCAAGACCTCCATGTCTTGTTGCTTCTCTATCGACATCCCGCCCGGTCTCCATTTACATTACCCCATGGTTCTTTTCCACGATAGCAAATATAGCCAACCACGCTTCGGTATCCACCTATATCTCGTAGGTGACAGGAAATTATCCGACTTCTATCGGTCTAAGCATGGCTAAGCATATACTCAATCTTGGACCTACATAGGGTTAAAGGTGTATATATCTGGACAAGGTAGTTTTATGCATCAAGTGTTTTCAGTCAACTCTTATAACCTAATGCATCAATCATAAAGGACTCTAGTAATATTTTATAAACACTGGGGCTTGCCTTTGAGAAAAGAAGTGGGGCGGTGATTAGAGCACTCTAGGAGCTCTTCTGGATTCTGGTTCTCTTCTTCGGGAGCTATGGCTTGAGGATTCTCCTGCTGATCCCCTTCCTCTTCTTCATTGAATTCCAGCAACATTATCGCCTCGATCGATCCTATATGCATGATCATGGAATAAGATATTGCGAATGCATGTGTGACGACATGTATAATATGATGAAATGGGATGAATGCATCCATGTAAGTAATTTCAATAGCATGGCATCAAAGTAATACAAGTGCATCCTATTTTACTGAATAGGTGCATATCTCTTCTCGATTACTTAATCAAACACTTCTGTAGTTCATTCACCGAACTACAAAATAGCAGCTACTGATTTTAACCATAACTAGAGTTATATACATCGAAATCATATGGTTATGGAAATTCTGGAAAGCTTATGAAATTTTCTCCAACTTTCTTTTAATACTCACAAGGTGATTCAACAGTTATCTAGGTCAAACAAACCAGTCAATCAAATCTATTTGGAAAGTAAACATCTTGGATAGCAAACTTGTAACAGCTAGAACTCTTAAACCCTAAGGCCTATGACTATGAAAATTTAACACAAGGTAGATTGGTAAGTTGTCTACAACTTTGTTATTAACAAGTTTTACAACAAAGATCATTATCCACATGAAATCATCCACACAATTAAAACTATACATGTAACCATCTATTTGAATTACAAAGTAACAATTAATTGGTTGTATACAACTAATTGCTTCTAAGCCTTACTATGAACATCAACAGTTACTATGCATCACAAGCACCATAGAAAACATCATGGTCAATCACAATTTAATTACTTAAATGCCTTCATTAATTTAATTAGATAATTAGAGTAAATAACAAACATACACCAAATGTGCACAATGAATTATCATAAAATTATAGTAGACTCCTAGTGCTCATAATAGACTACTCTGAAAATTTCATACCATTGGGACATGTATAACATCCTATGCAAAAATGACAAGCTAGCAAGGCCTATTTTAGTGAAAATAGTAAACCCTATAGAAAAGTGTCAAACAATAGATTATATATTTTTCCTAGCTTCATACTAGTGCCATACTACTGTACAAAAATTTGGATATCAATATGTTACATATTTTTATCCATACAATTTTCCTCAGAAAATGCCATTTATTATTAGATAAATATAAAGATCATATTTCAATCAAGTTTACTGCAAACTTAATATTTTTCCTAGCTAGAGCATGTCAACACAAGACTAACAAAATTTGGATCACAATTTTATCATTTTTCTAGCTCAAGATATCAAATTTACAAGTTTACTAACATTCAAAAAGCACTTATTTAAATACATTTTAATTACCAATAAAAATATCAGACACTGTACATTTCATATTTTTACAAAACACTACACTTCATGAGGATCACAACAAAATTTGGTTCACAAGAATTGGACCTCTAGAACTCCACTTATCATTTTTCAAAGTTGCATGCAAATATGGAAATAAATGATCTAGCTTTTCAAACTGAGCCGCTAACAGACGGGACCCATATGTCAGTCGGGCCCGCATGTTAGTGATACGAAAATAGGGGGGCCATAGTTTGCCGACGATGAGCTTTTTCGGTGATGGCACCGACACTATGAGCATCCCCACAACATTGCACACAAGTTGTGCTACCTAGTTGGACCTATTGCTGGAGCTAACGACGACGGCGGTGACCATGGTGGCACGACGGTGTGGTTCGATGGCGAGGCACCGATGCCGACCGAGGTGGCTCGATCTAGGGTTATGCTGAGACTCTACATCCTAAGGCGACTCTAATGCACACCCAAGCATGACTAATGGCGGTCGAAGACGGCCCAGCCACTATGACTGAGGACGACAGCGAAACAACAGCGAGGTCGTGCGCAGCACAACAGCTTATCAGGCGTGGCTAGCAAGCAAATGTGGGTGCAGTGGTGCTGTGAGAGTACAATGGGACTACAACGGTGGCGGAGGAGTGACGCGGCACAAAGCGAGCGGGGTGGCCGGCAATGGCGACGGCGGCACTGTTTGAGCTACTGCGGCTACTGCGCGAAGGCGAGGGAGAAGGCAGGGAGCAAAATGAGAGCGCGGGCGTCACGGGTGAGCTCTGGGGAGGGTGAAGGCGCTCTCTGGCTCGACATGGCCTGGCCGGTCAGGCCATCGGCGATGCATGGCCTCCACACGACATTCAAGTTCTGGCGCCAGTCAACCACTGAAGCCAAGCCGATGTGGCCATCAGAGTTCGATAGGCCGACTGTCAGCTCAAATTTACGTTGACCAAACTCCTAATCCAAGGTAGATTTGCGAAAACTTCCTAAACCAAAGTTGTAGCCCTATATACCACGTACAATTCCTATTAAAGGATCAAGTTCTAATTCTCAACCAATACAGAGTAAAATCATCTCAAAGTTAAGCCAGCAAAACTGTAAACCAATTCTAACTTAGAAATATTTCTAAGTGTTGAAAAACAGTGACATGTTGATTTTTGTGAGCTCAAAATGACCAAGATATGCACTGAATTAGCTCATGACCCAAAAATAAAAGTTGTTGCTCTGCTCAAATACTACAACTTTGCTTTAGTGAACACATCCATGCAAAGTCTCTATGATATAGTTCAAACTAGGTCAAACATACTACATTAAAATGATGACTAACACTTGAACTATGACTTAGTGGCCAAACTAGCCCTAGTCATGAATACCAAAGTTGTTCATAATGATATTCTAAACATGTTTAAGCTATTCATAAGGTTACACAAGCATTTCATACATTGGTTACATAAATTACTTCCTAGGTCAACATGCATATCATCACTTAGGAGCTTAATTAGACAAAGTGGTCTACATGAACAATGTTTCATTAGTCATCTTAAGTGTAGCTAAGGTGTTTTAGTAACTAACATCAACCACTTACACTTATTCACTCATGATCATAAGCATACACAAAGGAAACATAAAATAACAAGCATATTTCATATGTTTCAATCATATGTTTCATATGTAAAAGCTTATATATGAATGCTTGATGCTTATGCTCATGCAATGCAAGTCAAT
Source organism: Miscanthus floridulus (assembly GCF_019320115.1). Taxonomy (NCBI): domain Eukaryota; kingdom Viridiplantae; phylum Streptophyta; class Magnoliopsida; order Poales; family Poaceae; genus Miscanthus; species Miscanthus floridulus. The sequence continues at coordinate 116,381,114 of NC_089582.1, forward strand.
TTATGCAAGCCTAACACCTAGGGTGTTACACAAACAATATAAAATGCAAGTAATGTAAATCAAGCACAAGTGACACAATAATTTATCCCGTGGTTTAGCTCACCACCAAGGCTTGCCTACCTCCACGTTGTTTAGGTTAGCCACTAAGGCTTAGGGCTTTCCAACCCTTCCTCATTCTCAAGTCAAGAGACTTAACTCTTGAGATGAGGGGTGAGTTTACTAGCTTCAAGGGATGGTTACAAATCTTCTGGGGCTGCCACACAAGTTGGCAAGCTCCACGGGCGACGCTCTAGCCGGCTAGGAGCCAAACTCCAAGAGTAACAAACACAACCATTGGCCAAAGCATGAACCAAGTGCTCTTTTGAGTTGGGGAATCAATGGAGCTGCTCTCTAATCAAGTTTTGGACTATTTTCTCTCAAGGTTTGTTGGGAAAATCAATGGATTTGCTTAAGGGCTCAAGGTTAACAATGGAGGGAGAGAGAGAGGCTCCTTTCTCTTTTGGACGAGATGGAGTGAGGAAGAAGAGGCAGAGAGCCATTAGGGAGAAAGGGGAAGGGTATAAATAATCCCCAGCCCCCAATGGTCACTTAAGTCATGGCAATGTCTCTGTTCAAGTGCGGTAGTGCCGCACCACGCAAGACAGCAAGGGTAAGAGTGAAGTGTAGACCGTCTTGGCTATGAATCTGAGAATGCATGTGTATGTTTGAACACTTGGTAGCACATATTAGCTTAAGCATTGTGTCCCCTTTATAGTACAGCTTTTCCTATACTTAAATTCAAAATATAAAAGAATTTAAACCTCCTTTGAGTTTGAAGCCATCTACATTTGTAATTGGGGGCTCCTCTATTTCGTGTAGCATCCTCAAACATGAATTCCCTATTTATCATCTCGATAAATCTCATTAGTTCTCTAATTGCATGGTCATTATCACCAAAACCCACAATTAGGGCTTGATTGCACTTTCACCCCGGCATCCCAGGGATTCCCCCGTGCGCACCCCTAGCTAACACGTGCCTAGCGGTGCGGCGAGCGATGGCATGGGGTGGCCATGCCGACCACTAGAGACCCTCACTGGTTCATCGGTCAGGCCAACATTCAACTATGGTCCCACCACCTACGCCAAGTAGCAACGTGGGGCGGTGGGACACACTAGAGTTAGCTGTGGTGACGCATGGCCATTTGCGATGGTGGCGCGACTGCCCTAGCAAACCAGTGCACCTAAGGACCTAACTAGCTAGCGAGTGAGCATTAGGAGACTACCGTGGACCTGGCTGAGGTGGTGGGTGGAGAAGAGGGTGACAGAGAAGGGCTAGCCACATGCCTGTTGAGCCATGCGGCAGCGCACCATGGGGGCACGCTCGCGTCAGCGATGACAGGGAGGCGGTAGCGGTTTGGCTAAGGCACACAGGGTGAAGAGGGCATCAAGGCGAAGCTAGTGGTGCAGGTGAATTGGTTCGAGATGGGTGGTAGGAGGGCTACCCTCAACCATGGCCGAGCGCGACCTTAATGGCACAGCAGCAGGGGAAAGCTCCAAATTGGAGCTTGCCAATGCCTTCTTCATGGCTAAGTGTGGTTGGATAGCGAGAGGACATGATGGTGAAGCCGTGGATGCGATGAATTGAACGGAGGTGATTGATCGCTGGGTAATTTGGTGGCGCGGCTCGACGACAGGTGGGCTCAGCATGACCTCGCCTTGGCAGGATGTGATCGGCGTGATTAGGGAGTCACGCGCGTGGACACAATCGGATAAGCACGTGCGTCCATTGACTAGCATGGCCCATGTGGCCATAGTGCCATAAATGGCAAGGCAACAGTGAGCTCCACCACCTGCGTGCGGCAGCGATGAGCACCAAACTGAGCTAGCAGTAGGGTAGGGGTGCAGAGGGAGGCATGGACATGACACTGAGGCGACGGCACCTGCAGCGGTTGCGTCGTGGCACAAGGCGGGTCGGCACAGCGGCAGCGCGATGAGGCAAGCGGCCATGCCACTCGGTTGTGCAAGCAGCAACAGTGGCTCCACGTAGCAGAGCCAGTGGCGACCAGGATAGGGTAGTCACAGTCGGCCACATGTAGCAGCGCGCGTGCGTGAGCAGAGCGAGCCAGCGTGGCGATGTCGTGCCCCTGAGACGTGGTGATCGCGCTCACCCAGTGAACTAGCCTAAAATCATGCCTTGCATGAATTTTAAAGCGTCTATAACAACTAAACGGTTGCTTCTGGACCTAAACCATCTTCACCATGCTCAAGATGGCATATGAGGCTACCAACCTGAGCTAAAACACAACCCCATCGCTTAACTCGATTTTACAAAATAAATTGCCAAACATGGCATTGTCTTGCTGTCTATAAACTTGAAAATATTCTATGTCTTTGAGCTGAACTTGATTCAAAGTTGCATTTCTAGGCCATTAGAAGCATTAGCTAGCGAAGTTATTTTTCAACAACAAGGATTTCATTGTCATCTACAAAGTTCATACTCCAAACTTTATTTAAGTGCTATATATATGTTTTATAGTATTTTTGTTCAATAAAAATTGGTTTTCAACCCTACTTGATATACATGAATTATGGGGTAGCTTTTCATTTAACATTTTTATTGACCATCTTAAGTTGCATTAAAAAAATTCATCCACACATTCTACCACATGCGTTATCACATAAACATGACATGTTTTAGTAATTTGTTTAAGGCGTAACATCGAGGGTGTTACAGCGGGTCCGCCCTCTGGTATGCCATGTCAGGGTGCAGAGCTTGTGACTGCAGCAATGAAGGAGCGCTGGAGTGGTGCAATGGATAGGGGTTTACTTGGGTTAGTGTTACCGCGCAAGGAGTACGGTAGGAAGATGAAGGGTGGTGGAGCTTCCAAGAGGTAGGGTCAATTTGGAGTGGTTGCAGAGTAACATTTAAGGGGGCCACGGCAGAGGCATTGGGCTAGAGTTGCCAAGGAAAACTATTGCGGGCGGAGCTTCTTTGTTGGCCCAAGAAGCAAAGCAGGCCTAGAACAATTCACCAAGCGAATTAAAGAATGGCAGCTTTGAAGAGGAGGGCTTAAACACAGCGCTGGATTCAAGAAACTAGTCCGGTTTAGAGATTATGGCCGCTTTCCCTTTAGGGCTTGTTCGGTTAGCTCCTTCCAGGTCAAGGATTCATTCTAGATTTGCTTCTTTATACAAATTAAGCCTACTGTTCCGGATGGATTTTTTCTAGGCACTCATTCCCTGCTAAACGAATAGGACCTTACTGTTGCCAAGATCCTGTCTAGATTTAAACACTACATTATTAGAGGGACACCCAGCGGCAACATGCCCCCAGTTCCGGCACACGCGACAGTTGATGTGGAGATGCCTAGTAAGCAGGCAGCGGCTGCAGAGATATGCTTCGGGCTATAAGATTTTGTCTACAGAACGGTTCCAGCGCCCGGACACTGATTGGCCAAACTGGTGGTGGTCAAAGACTGACCGACGGACCGAGCGCGGGTGGCCATGCAGAGGAAACTCAATACGATCAAACACAAAATGCCGATGAATAGAGGATTGAACACGGGAAGGCATGCGCTTGCCAATTGGGATCGAGGTGGCACTAGAGAGGGGTGGGGATTTAACCACATTAGCAAATGATTTGAAGCTGCGCTTATGGCCAGACTGGGTCCAAGCATCAGCTTCCTCTTGTAAGTAAAGGGCATATTCAGACCGCCAATTTGGGCCACCATTGCTCTAGAGATGAAAGAAGAGCTTATAGGAATCACAAGAGAAGGAGAGCAAGTTGGCAATGTAGAAACCCATAGGTTTAGAAGAAGCAAAGAATTTGAAGGTGCGGTCACCAAGCTAGGAGACATTGAAGTGAGAGGCAGAGTCACCCATGGTGGCTTGAAGAAGAAGGCTGATAGAGTCAGGGGAGAGGCGAAACTTGCATCTACCGAAGGCCACAACCAAAATGAAGGAAGAGTGGTCTATAATATGTCGAGAGACAGGGAGACCAAACTTTCCCCAAATCTCAGCTTGAACCTTGAGACCCAGATCAAAACAGAGCCCATGGAGGTCCATGGTGAAGAACAGATCCAGATAGAGGCAGAGACGAACGAGCACACACCTTAAGATAGGAGTTGGAATGCAGCAGCCGAACTTCCGATCCTCGGCGAGAGGAGCGAGGTGGTGTCGTCAGCAGGAGCATCCATCAGTTGGGGGCAGCTCCGACAAGCAGGGATGCTAGGTCCAAAGCCAGCGATAGGGCGACCACTGGTGGTGAGCAGCTGGGATTAGGAGCCAAGGCCATGGAGTCCACCAGTGGCGAGGGCCGCAAGGGAGGACTACGGGAGAGCCATCTTGACATGAAGCTCGATGGCCGAGTCGGCAACGGTGGCAGCCTCAGGCCTCACCATCGGCGAGCGGCGGTGGGGCAGTGGAGGCAAGACCCGCATGATGCTGCATTGTTGCAAGTTAAAGCAACTCGGGAGACGATCGATGGACCAGAAAGCAGGGATTAGGATAACAATTTTGATTGGTATATGGTTGTGTGTGTTAGGAACGTAGATTCGTACATCTGTGTAACCCGTAGAGGTGGGAAGGCTCCTCACCTTCTCTGTTCAGTGCATCGGTAAGCGTAGACGTCGATGCCGTTGGTGCAGTAGACATCCAGCATCGTGGAGACGATCAACAGTGGCCCGGTGAAGATCCAGTGACGCTGTGGTGACCATAGTGGTACTGCCTTGGTCTAGTGGTGGCCCTATAGAGGTGCAACAGCGGTGGTTGGGGCACATCCTGTCACTGGTAGCATGACCTTTAGATCGAATTAGGGTTTTCTTTTGGTGGGTGTGGCAGCTCTGGTCAACCTCGTTGTTCGAGCCCTCATCCCCACCTTTCTTTTATGTGTGTTGTGCGACAGGGGCCCACCAATCGGATTAGGGTTGGGCTCCCCCGATCAGGGAGCAGAGATAAGGGCCCAATAGGCCGTTGGGCCTATTGGTGGAGATCAACTAACATTCTCCCCATTGATCCCATTCCATCTTTCACTTTCATATCATTTACTTTTGTTCATTCCATTATAGATTAGCGCATAGAGCATGTCTCATCGTCACGGTCCATTGCCGATAGACTTAACAGCCACAACACACTACTCTATTCTGAAATAGATACTTATCTTTGGGCCTTCTTTTGTCTAGGAATATTTTAGGCTTTTCCTTAAACCCAAGCTAGCTACATGTTCTCTGAACACCATGTTCTCTGAACATGTTGGGTGGTAAGCCTTTTGTAAGCGGATCCACAAGCATCTTTTCTGTACTTATATGCTCAAGACTTATGACTTGATCCTGGACTTTATCTTTCACAACATAATACTCTATGTCAATGTGTTTGGCAGCACCACTTGACTTATGTTGTGAGCATCATTTTCTGCCAGATTATAATCATAGTATAACTTTAGTGGTCTATAGATGTCGTCAACCACCTTCAAATAGGGTATGAACTTCTTTAGTCAGTTCACCTACCTATTGCCTCATAACATGCTACAAACTATCATACATTGTGGATGATGTACTGACGGTTCGCATTAAGCTTTTCCATAAAATAGCTCCCCTTTGTGAGATGATAGAAAATCTATGTCTGGATATGCATTCACTCTCGAATAATCAGAATCTGAATATCCCACCATGTGGAGTGAATCAGATCTTCTATATGTCATCATGAGGCCTTTCATTCCTTGCAAATAATGCAAGACTTTCTTTACTAATTTCGGTGTTCTATTCTAGAATTGCTCTAGAATCTGCCAAGTAAAATCTGGTAACAAATGCCAAGTTAGGACGCGTACATACTTGAGCATATTGCAAGCTTCCGACAGCTGAAGCATATGGAACCACTTTCACTTTATCGATTGAGCTCATATTGGTTCCTGGGGCATTTAAAATCCCTATATCTGTCGTCCTTGACTATAGGTGCAGGTGAGGGACTACATTTGTGCATACTAAATTTCTTTAAGATCTTTTCCATGTATGTCTTTTGTGACAGTCATTATACCCTTTTTTCTATCTCAGTGAATCTCGATCCCTAGAATGAATGAGGCTTCGTCAAGATCTTTCATATCAAGTTTTGAGGACAAAACTTTTTTATCTCCTGTAGTAGACTGACATCACTACTAGCAAGTAAGATATCATCTACATACAGGACAAGAAAGATAAACTTTCCATTCTTAAACTTTGCATAGACACAATTGTCCTCTACATTCTCTTTTAAAAACCCAAAATTATTTATTGACTGATCAAACTTCAAGTACCACTGTCTTGAAGCTTGCTTTAATCCATAAATAGATTTCTTTAGGCGGCATCCCATTCGTTCTTTTCCTTCCATGACAAAACCTTTCGATTGTGCCATGTAAACATTTTCCTCTAAGTCTCCATTGAGAAATGCCATCTTTACATCCATCTAATGTAATTCTCAATCGTAATGTGCCATTAATGCCATTATGATTCTGAAGGAAACTTTATATGAGACTGGAGAAAAGGTCTCATTGTAAACAATCCCTTCTCTTTGCATAAAACCTTTTGCCACAAGTCACACTTTATATTTCTCTATATTCCCTTGAGAGTTAAGTTTTGTTCTGTAGACCCATTTACAGCCTACTATTTTAACTCCTTTAGGAATTATTTCCAAATCCCAAACTTTATTGGCATTCATCGATTTCATTTCATCTTCCATGGCCTCAAGCCACTTTGATGAATGATCACTTCTCATGGCTTCTTCAAATGAGGTAGTATCATCCTCCATTTGAAATTCCTTAGTGTTATACACTTCATAATCAGCAGAAATAGCTGATTTTCTAACTCTTTGAGACCTACTAGGGGCCTTCACATTTGGCACATCTTCTATTTGAGGCTGTTGTTGCTCCCCCTCATGTGTGGCAATAGGTTCTATAGGATCCTGACGAACAGGTTCCTCATCGTCATTCATTATTGCCATAGGTGGGATAACAACAGGTGCTGGCACCATAGTATCTAGTACTATCGGTGCAGCTATAGCAGGTAGTGAGAAAAATGGCTCATGAATCATTGGAGTGGACGCATACACCCGCTTCACTTCAAGGACAATTTCTTGAGCTACCATGCTCCCGCTCATCTTTTCATCCTCTAGGAAAACAGCATGTCTCATTTCCACAAACTTTATATGTCTCTCTAGACAGTGGAAAATGAAAACCTTTTGACTTTTCTGTGTTGCCAATGAAATGACACCTTACTGTTTTGGGATCTAACTTCCCAATGTCTGGGTTAAATACTTTAGCCTCAGCAGGGCTCCCCCACACACACGCAAGTGGTTTAGTGAGGGTACACTTTCTGTCCACAACTCATATGGTGTTTTGGGCACCAATTTACTTGGTACTCTTTTGAGAATATGAATGGGGTTTTTAACGCCTCCATCCACAGGCTCAACTGTAAGGTGGAGTAACTTATCATACTGCCCACCATATCTATTAGGGTACGATTGATTCTTTTAGGTACTCTATACTGGGCTACTATACCATTCTTTTAGGGTATGCCGACTGTAGTACTTGTAATAGAACCGTCCAATTATATGAAATTAAGTAAGAAAATCACCCACCAGTGTAGATGATTTAGCAAACTTAAGACCGTATAACCCGGTAATCCATGAAATCATGAAGGATTTCAAACCAACTCACATACCAGCCAAGATCATAATAAGTTTAGCGGTCACCATCATATATTACATAAAAGTTTGCATCGCAGATACATCAGAGTTTAAACATAGTTATTACAAACGAGTTTGAATAAAAGTAGCAGAAGCCATTTGTTCAAAACCACACACACTCACACGGAGTTCAAATATAGTGCCAGCTAATGATCATCTCCAACAAAAGCATTAGACGAGACGTAAGGAATGACCATGCCCATGGTCCTAAGCATCACCCATCGCAGGATAAAGGCAGTTGATACAGTAGCCGTAATACATCTGCCCATCTACAACAAGTGGGAATAAACCCTGAGTACGAGAAGGTACTCAGCTAGACTTACCCGACATAACCAAAAATAAGTGACACCAAGGATTATGAAGGGTTTTATAGTAGGGTAGCTGACTCATTTGCAAAAAGAAGCATTTTTAGCATTTCAAGAACCTTTCCAAAAGCATTATTGTCAAGTTAATTATTATTAACCTATCGACTAGATTTGCACCTATACTAGAGCAAACATGTGATTAAGTGAATAACGATAACCAATGATCATTAACAACTTCCATAATGTCATATTCATTATAACTGTCCAAGTGTTCCATCAACATTACTACGATGAAGTAACTCAAGTCAAGTGCTCACTATCCAGGAGCGATGGCGATTCGAATCGATTTCTAACCAGCTGGTGATTTATTCCTTACACAAACCTCACTCACCCGCTAAAGTGAGGTATCGGTCACCGAGTCAACTATCCAGGAATCTTGAGTTTGCCTGGAACCACATGTGCCCGGGGGCCGACCGACTGCCCTTTGGTCTTATCATCGTGCCCCCGTGTCCTACCACACCTGCTCTAGCACAGTGCGCTGTGGGTAATCTACTCGGCCCGAATAATCTCCTAGCTTCGTGGTCGAAAGGTACTTTATTCGGCTAGCTAAATGTAAGGCATGCGTTCAATATGACCTGAGGCCCAACAACGGTCGGTCCTTAATCGACATAGACAGAAAGCACTACAGTCCATAACTCTGTAAGTCTCTATCTGGTTTCAACTTCATTTAACACTTAGTTATACCATGACTACATAGTTATCCAAGTAGATCCAGGTAACCACCTATAGCTCGCAGGTGACAGGAAATCACCCGACTTCTACCAGTCTAAGCCAGCTAAGCATTGACTCAACTACGGATACCAGGGTAACAAGGATATAGTATAACAAAGGTAGACAAGGTATAATGCAGCAACGGTTGCAAACAACTCCTGAACATAATGCATTAATTAAAGTAAAGCATTTAATTAATAATTGCAAACCAGGGAGAAAAATGCTTCGGGGCTTACCTCTCTCGAAGGAGCTCGGGCGGTGATCGGGGCACTCTAGAAGTTCCTCAATGTCCTCGTCTGCTTCGGTCACTTCCTATGGCTGCACCTTGAGCTGCTCCTCAGGCTCCTCGGGTACGAAGACTGAGCTCTCGTTTTGCGATCCTGTATGATGCATGTGCGTAAGTGCTTATGCAAAAGGTGCATCGGATGAAATGAACACAAGGGATATGCTTGAATGCAAGGTAGTCAACATCATCCAAGAACATATACTACAAGCACATGTCATCTACTGCATTCTCTTCTACTACTAATATGCTGAGTCAACACATCTCATTAAATGCTTCAAAGATATACCAAAGCTTCACTAATTTCTTAATCATGCCTAAGGCAACATTGGACTAAACCCTAATTAATAATAGGTTTGAATAGCAACATCTATGTTTATAGTTTAGAAAAATCTTAGAAAATTATCATAGCACAGTACTACCCTAAGTAGTCTACTATCAGATTTTTATGACATTTGAATAAGTGGAGTAGCCTACACAAAAATGATAAGCTATGGCATAATTATGAACATGAAAATACTTTGTATTATGAAAAGTGTCAAACAATAGATTTAGTATTTTTCCTAGGTTCTAAACAGTAAATAATCACTGTACAAAAATTATCACATGCATGTTTTATACAAATTTTGCTCTCTAGCAAAAATAACAAAAATCAGCCATTAAAGGCACTTGAACTACATCTCACAATTTTTCTACAGGACATGTATGGCATATATTTTTCCTAAGAAGTACATTACACAAGAAGAGTAACAAACTTGAAAGCATATTTTTCTGATACATATAGGTTTTACTACACATTTTACAAGATATCAGCAATGTCAAGAATTAATTAAAGCTCTACAGAAAAGTATCTCAAAAATGACATGCAATAATTTTATCATGTAGATCTGGTGACAAGGAACCTAGCAAAATTTGTTTCAACAAATTTGGAGCCAAAATGAGTACACAAACATTTTCCAAAGTATTTCTCTTCCCAAATAATAAAGAAAAACCGAAAACGTATTTTTCCTATTACTACTGGGCCGGCCCGTGGGAACAACTGGCCCACGGCCACTTTCGACCTATGTAGACTGAGTGAAGGAAAGGGCGACGGCCTAGCTTGGGGCTCCGGCCCAAAGCAGTCCTGGCCCAGCTCGGCCGAGGCGAAGGCGCCACGCCATGCCGGCATTACGGCGGTGCGGCCGCTGCCAGCAGCCCGATGGCCATTGCCGGCCATGACTGGGCAAACGAGCATGAGCACTGGGTCCGCAAGAAGGTGGCAAACTCGAGCAGGCTACTCAAGGGGATGGAGAAGGGACGGAGGAGGCTTTTCCATGGCAGGGTCAAGCACGGCGGCGCCATGACTGACGGCGGCGAAAACACGCAAAGCAACAGTACCTTGCTCAAATGGTGTCCCTACAGCGAGCACCAGGTGCCGAGGAGCAAGGCGAAGTGATGTGTGCTCAATTGCGGGCAATGGTGGAGCACCGGCGGCCAATTTTGCTGGCGGGGCTGCGGTGGCGATGGCGATGGCGGCGCGAGCGGAGCTCAGTGCGGGGCGAAGCAGAGAGGCAGCGCGGGAGAGAAAAATGAGAAGCACAGTGAGAAGTGGAGCTACGGTGGCTTGAAAACGGCAAGGCGCGCTCTCTTGCAGGGGGCACGAAACGCCACTTGGCCGGCGTCGCCGGCATGCGTTCGCCACGCGGCGCGGCGTGCCTAACGCGGTCGGACGCGTACGCGCGCGCAGCGGAAGAAGGAAGATGGTGCGCTGGCGTGGGCTGGGCCGAGGCGCAGGCACCGGCGCAGGCGCAGGAGGCTCACTAGGCCGGCTTCGGCTAGTGGGCCAGAAGTGAGGCAGCGGCCCGTGAAAGGAGAGAAACCATTTTTCAATTTCTATTTTCAAGGAATTTTCAATTATTAGTTTTCAAATACCCTTTTAAGCAAGAAAATGACTTCTTTTGAAAATGGCCCAAAAATAAAAGTTGCTTAGAATTTAATCCTCTACAACTTTGCTTTAGGGACCAACTAAAAATTTTGCATAGATTTTGAATTGGGAAGCAAAAGCTAAATAGGGAGGATTTTTGACCATTTTCAATAAAAATTTCAAATGCATATTTTGTCAAAAGTTTGAATACAAACTTTGCTCCAAAAACTATGCTAAATAATTCTAGATGATTTACAATTATAGCCAAACATGTTTTACTAACCTAGCAAGCATAATTAGGGCAAAAACAACTCTAAACAAGTGTATGCAACATTCATGTTTCACGAGCATGTTTCATACGTTTTGAAGCAATGGTTTCAGTTATTATTTACATTATTAGGCATGTATGATTAGGATGCTTGATGATGCATAATATGCATGATTTGCAGTGCCTAAATGCTTGCATAACACCAGGGTGTTACAACCCTCCCCCCTTATAAAAATCTCGTCCCGAGATTTGGGTTACGAACCATTTGTTATAAAAATCTTCATAAGCTTTTTATAGATATTCTCCTGTTTCCCAAGTTGCATCTCCCTCATCATGATGATTCCACTATATCTTGTATGTTTTCACCACACTATTCTGAGTAGCACGTTCTTTAGTGTCTAACACACGGACCGATTGCTCACGATACACCAAATCTGATTTGAGTTGGATGCCCCGAGGTTCTATTCTTTCCTCCAGAACACGCAAACATTTCTTGAGTTGTGATACATGGAAAACTAGAAATACGGTACTCATTGTCTTAGGTAACTCTATCTTGTAAGCTACTAGACCTCTTCTTTCCAAGATCTTGTATGGTCCTACGAATCTAGCGGCAAGCTTTCTTCGGACTCCAAACCATTTCTTCTTCATTGGCGTGACCTTCAGATAAACATAGTCACCAACTTCAAACATAAGGGGTCTCCTTCTTCTATCTGCATAACTTTTCTGACACGATTGGGCTGCCATCATATTTTGTTGAATAATATGAACTTTCTTCTTAGCCTCTTCTACAAAGTCAATGCCATAATACCTTCTTTCTCCTAGCTCGACCCAATTCAGTGGTGTTCTATATTTTTTGCCATACAAAGCTTCGAATGGAGCCATCTTGATGCTTTCTTGATAACTATTATTGTAAGCAAACTCAGCTAATGGTAACCATGACTCCCATAATCCCCTAAAAGACAACACATAGGCTCTTAACATATCCTCCAAAATAGCATTCACTCATTCAGTCTGACCATCTGTCTGAGGATGATAAGCGGTACTATGAATCAAACTAGTTCCCAAACCTTTATGTAAATGTTCCCAAAAGTGAGCCATGAACTGTGGCCCTCTATTAGATACTATAGTCTTTGGTATACCATGCAACCTCACAATTTCTGCAATATACTTCTCAGCATATTGAGGTGGTCAATATTCTGTCTTGACAGGTAAGAAATGAGCGGTCTTGGTAAGACGATCCACAATCACCCAAATCGAATCATGTCCCTTTTGAGTAGTGCGCAAACCCAAGATAAAATCCATACTTATATCATCCCACTTCCAACTAGGTATGGACAAAGGTTGCAACAAACTGGCATGTTTCATATGAATAGCTTTCACTCTACAACACGTGTCACATCTGGCAACATAGGCTGTAACTTCTTTCTTCATCTTGGTCCACCAATAACGAGGTCTCAGTTCTTGATACATCTTACTACTTCCCGAATGGATAGATAGCTTAGAAAGGTGAGCTTCATCCATGAGTTTATTCCTAAGCTCTCGATCCTTGGGAACCACAAGATGGTCGTCAAACCACAACACGCCCTGTTCATCCACTTTAAAGTGCTTAGATGGCTTTTCTTTTATTTTCTCTTTGACGTGGAATATTCCCTTGTCTGTTTTCTGGCCTTCTATTATCTTACTCTCCAAAGAGCAACTAATCTGAATACTATGTAACACAGCAAGATGCATCAGATCGAACCCATCTTCAAGTAATGGCTGCACATTCAAGAAATGTGACTTTCTACTCAAAGCATCTGCCACTACATTGGCCTTTCCAGGATGATATTGCACATTCAAGTTGTAATCTTTGATCAATTCCAACCATCTTCGCTGCCTCATGTTTAGCTCGGGTTGGGTAAAGATGTACTTGAGACTCTTGTGATCTGTGAAAATATTGCACACATTACCAAGTAGATAATGTCTCCAAATTTTTAGGGCATGCACAACTATAGCAAGTTCAAGATCATGTGTCAGATAGTTGCCCTCGTGCTTTCTCAATTGACATGAGGCATAAGCAATGAATCTCCCTTCTTGCATAAGAACACAACCCAATCTAGTTTTCGATGCATCGCAAAACACATCAAATGGCTTCTCAATGTCTGGTTGTGCGAGAATAGGAGCAGTGGTCAATAGTTTCTACAAAGTGTGGAAAGCTGCTTCACACTCCTCTGTCCACAAGAACTTGTGATCCTTCTGTAGCAGACTTGTCATTGGCTTGGCAATCTTCGAGAAGTCTGGTATAAAACGACGATAGTAACCGGCTAATCCTAAGATACTTCTAATCTCAGGAACTGTGGTCGGTGCCTTCCAATCCATAACCTCTTGCACCTTACTTGGATCGACTAAAACTCCATTTTCTAACAGAATGTGACCAAGGAAAGGAACTTTCTTCAACCAGAATTCGCATTTGCTAAACTTAGCATACAACTTATGATCTCTAAGTCTGGTCAAGACAATTCTCAGATGCTCTTCATGATCCTTCTCGTTCTCGGAGTACACCAGAATGTCATCAATGAACATAACCACGAACTTATCCAATTCTGGCATGAAAACTGTATTCATCAAAAACATAAAGTATGCAGGAGCATTTGTCAAGCCAAAGGATATGACAAGATACTCATACAACCTATATCTGGTGGAAAATGTAGTTTTTGGTATATCTTGTGGCCTAATCTTGATTGGATGATAACCGGATCTCAAATCTATCTTTGAGAACACCTTAGCCTTGGCTAACTGGTCAAATAGAACATCAATATGAGGCAAGGGATACTTATTCTTGATGGTTACATCGTTAAGTGGCCTGTAATCCATGCACATTCTCAATGTGCCCTCTTTCTTCTTCTTCACAAACAAGGCGGGACACCCCCATTCAGACTTGCTTGGCCAGATAAACCCCTTTTTCGATAACTCTTCTAGTTGCTTCTTTAGCTCAACTAATTCATCTAGAGGCATCCGATAGGGTCTCCTTGAGATCGGAGCTATTCCGGGGATTAACTCAATTCCAAACTCAATATCCCTATCAGGCAGAAGACCAGGTAGCTCATTAGGGAATATATCCGGAAACTCACACACTACCGGAATCTGATGAATAGGAATAACTTTAGTAGCACATGTAACACTTATAAGGTCTGTTCTCCGAGGCAATGGTACTTGGAAAGTACCCTCACCCAGGGGATCCTTAAGGGTAAGTACCTGACTCCCTGTATCTATAACTGCTCCCCAATCCTTCATCCAATTCATTCCTATAATGACATCTAGTACTAGTCCAGGCATAACTATCAAGTTCACTCGAAACTTTCTGCTACCTAATTCAAGGGTTGCCCCTTGAACCATCCGATTGGTCAAAACATCAGCCCCTGCTGAACTTATATGGTAACCATAACCCAATTTCGTGCATAGTTGTTTATGTTTCTGTGCAAATGCTTGACTCATAAAAGAATGCGATGATCCAGAATCAAATAGAACAACTGCAGGGTTTTCGTTGACAGGAAACTTACCAGCGGTTACAGGCTCTCCCTCAGGAATCTCATCCACAGTCGTACTATGCACCCAAGCAGGATAGGTCTGCTGCTTCTTCTTCGGCAGATAAGGACAGAACCTTGAGAAGTGGTCGGGTTGGTCACAATTGTAGCAGGGTCCCCTTACTGTACTAGTAGATCCCATAGCTCCCTTGGAACTACCCTGTACCGCAATTGCGGCTGCCTTGTTAGACTATACTGCCATCTAGTAAGGCTTCTGGGGTCCTCAGAAATTCTAACCTCTCTGCTATGGTGGCCCGAACCTAGCGCTAGGTGCAGATGGATGATAGGGAGGACGACCTCCCATAGGTGCTCTGGCTTGGGATGGACCACCTTCTAGGGCTCTCTTGCGAGTCTTGGCTGCGGTGTTGGCATTGTTGTTCTTTTCCTGCTTCAGACAATCACTGATAAAGTCATTGAATCTGGCGTGGGTGTTGGTACCCATATGCTTCATCATCTTTGGATTGAGTCCCCTCTTGAAACTAGCGATTCTCTTAGCATCGGTGTCAACCATGTCAGGAGCATAACGACACAAGTTATTGAAAGCATGCAAATATTGCATCACAGTCTTCGTGCCCTGATTCAACGCCAAGAACTCTCCCAATTTCATCTCGGTCAGCCTAGGTGGAATATAAACTCCATGGAAGGCCTCAGTGAACTCTCTCCACGTAATCTGAGCATTTGGAGGGAATGTTGTGTGATGGTGCTTCCACCACATTCCCGCTGGTCCTTGCAACTAATGTGCAGCATACTTAGTTTTCAATACCTTAGTCATCCTCAACACATAGAATTTATCTTCCATAGTGTTGATCCATTTTTCAGCATCGAGTGGTTCTGTTGCTTCCTTGAATATTGGCGGCCTGGTGTCCATAAAATCTTTGAAGCTGCTATATTGATTCACCCCAATGCCACCACCCTGATTGTTATTGTGTTGAATATTGTTGGCGATGGTACGCAGAAAATCCTCTATGTTCTTCTGGGATTGTTCTATGTTGCGCTGACTCCTGAGCAACTATACGAGGAACACCTCTAGGGTAAACGGGGGAGGAGGTGGCAAATGCGGTTCATGGGGAGGCTCATTGTTGTTGTCGTGGTTTCCACCACCACCACCGGTCCCAGCACCATTAGCACCGGTCTCAGCGGCCTCATAAGTGGGACGGCGAGTATTTGTCATCTGCATATTTCAGCAACAAGTAATGATTGAGTGAAGCTATAATAATTGTGAGTGAATGAAAAATTATGCCAAACTGAATTTACTGTAGAGAATAAATTCATACAATAAAACAGAGGCACAATAATCGCATCCCAATTAAAACAACATCACTAATTAAATTACTTCAAAAGCAAACATCGCGTCCATACAACCAAATTGCTAGCATACATACACTGGACTTTTATGTGTTCAGATATCGCATTACTAGCCAAGTTCTAATCACATGCCAAGTCTCATAAGTTTGAAGCAAGATACATTAGGTTACATGCCAATAAAAGAAAGGTCATCACGACAGGACCTAAACACTAGCGCAAGGCAACTAGCCTACTCCTCGGGGCCATCATCGAGGTCGGAGACGTCACCATCACCCCCAGGTGAAACTACAGGCTTGTCCTCATCGTCGTCGTCGATGTCCATGCCAGCGGTGTCTGAAGGAGCATATGGTCCAACCCCATTGTAGAGCATGTGAAACTCCTCGTGCAAGTTGACGTTGTACTCCTCTAGCTCATCGACCCTCTACAGTAGAAGGTCCCTTTCATCCCAGGCTTCATTCCTCTCCTGAACCAACTGTCCAATCATGTGGTCTGCATTATTGTTGGCTTGAGTCAATGTATGCACCCGCTGCATAGCTCTATCACCTCTCTCTACTACCTAGTTCTGTTGTAAGCTCATATCAGCCAACTGCTCCTACAAACTAGCTATAGCACGTGCTTGCTTCTTCTTCTACTTTCTCACCTTGAGCTTATCATGACCACGTAAGCCAGTCAAAGTCCAGTAGGTACTCTCAAGACCCTCATACGCCATGATGGCGGCGAACATAGCACTCATAGCATGGTTGTCGCTAGCCTGTCCCTCAGCTAGACCTCTGACCAAGGCACTTCCCTGAGGCTGAACCCAAATAGCATTATGAGGATCATCCCTAGGAAAGGTGCTAGCTAGAGCTGCCGCAAGCTCACTGGGAAATCTGCTCATGATGTCCCTGATGACATGAAAAGCTGCTCTCTCTGCACCCTCAATAGGAGTGTGACCCTCAAACTCCAAGTGCCAACCATCCCATTCTGGAGCATCACCAAGGGCAGGAACTGTGATCTCTACCACTACAAGTCCATCCTCTGCTAACTAGCTCTCATTCCAAGAGTACACCGGCTCTTGACCCTCTGGGTACCCCACATCATGGAGCACTCTCCAAAGCAAGGTCGGCATGCCAAACTCGCTCAAGAAGGTATCCATGGTGCGGTGCTCCCTCAGGGCCAATAGACGTCGAGGTGCTCTTCCTCCGGTGGACTTATGGGCGGTCTGCTTCGTGCGGGCCATCTATAGCAAAATTTCTTTTATTACCCCATGGGAACATATTTTAGGTGATATAACTTTTATCAAAATGAGATAATCAATTTATAAGGGGAGGAATGAATGAAATGCACAAGTAATATGATGTATGTACATGCCGTACGTTCTCACAAACTTATGAAATAAATAATTTCTAGCGACGAATTCGGTGGCATACAAACGATCTCTCAAATACGTAGCTAATACGTTCTACATGATAGCATTATTATGTACCTACAGAAGATTCATTTTAGCCCAATTCCCAATGAATGCATAAAAGCAGTAAATTTTATCTACACGCTCTACATGAATTCCCAGATACATGTACAACGGTAGTAACTACCCGAACCATCATCCTATTGACGGCATGGCCTCAATAGATGGAATACCCACACATGAGATACCTTTGTAAAACATGCGTAGAACATGTAATTACTCCAGCATCATATAAGCATTCACCCTAGATCGGCGGTGTATCCGATCATGCTCTCACAATTCACACTTACCAAGGCGTAGAGGCAAATGATCCATACATTACCACTCAAACAAGTGGCACTCATACAATAGCACGCCGTATGAGCGATGAAAGAGAAATATGATGCAAGAACCCCAAGTCAGTACTTAATTAAGCCACCTAGAGTCCTTAACTAGGCATAAAGGATATGATCACTGGCACACTTTTTAGTTTGGAAATCACGTTTTTCAAATGCCTTTTTGTTTTAAATACACTTGTGAACAGTAACATGCTAAACCATGCTTTAATGACAGTTGTAACAGAACCGACCAATTATACGAAATTAAGTAAGAAAATCACCCGCCAGAGCAGACGATTTAGCAAACTTAAGCCCATATAACCCGATAGTCCGTGAAATCACGAAGGATTTTAAGCCAACTCACATACCAGCCAAGATCGTAATAAGTTTAGCAGTCACCATCACATATTACATAAAAGTTTGCATCGTAGATACATCAGAGTTTAAACATAGTTATTACAAATGAGTTCGAATAAAAGTAGCGGAAGCCATTTGTTCAAAACCACACACACTCACACGGAGTTCAAATATAGTGCCAGCTAATGATCATCTCCAACAAAAGCATTAGACGAGATGTAAGGAATGACCATGCCTATGGTCCTAAGCATCACCCATCATAGGATAAAGGCAGTTGATACAGTAGCCGTAATACATCTGTCCATCTACAACAAGTGGGAATAAACCCTGAGTACAAGAAGGTACTAAGCTAGACTTACCCGACATAACCAAAAATAAGTGACACCAAGAATTATGAAGGGCTTTATAGTAGGGTAGCTGACTCATTTGCAAAAAGAAGCATTTTTAGCATTTCAAGAACCTTTCCAAAAGCATTATTATCAAGTTAATTATTATTAACCTATCGACTAGATTTGCACCTATACTAGAGCAAACATGTGATTAAATGAATAACGGTAACCAATGATCATTAACAACTTCCATAATGTCATATTCATTATAACTGTCCAAGTGTTCCATCAACATTACTATGATGAAGTAACTCAAGTCAAGTGCTCACTATCCAGGAGCGATGGTGATTCGAATCGATTTCTAACCAGCTGGTGATTTATTCCTTACACAAACCTCACTCACCCGCTAAAGTGAGGTATCGGTCACCGAGTCAACTATCAGGAATCTTGAGTTTGCCAGGAACCACATGTACCCGGGGGCTGATCGACTGCCCTTTGGTCTTATCATCGCGCCCCCATGTCCTACCACACCTGCTTTGGCACAGTGCGCTGCGGGCAATCTACTCGGCCTGAATAATCTCCTAGCTTCATGGTCGAAAGGTACTTTATTCGACTAGCTAAATGTAAAGCATGCGTTCAACATGACCTGAGGCCCAACAACGGTCAGTCCTTAATCGACACAGACGTAAAGCACTATAGTCCAAAACTCTGTAAGTCTCTGTCCGGTTTCAACTTCATTTAACACTTAGTTATACCATGACTACATAGTTATCCAAGCAGATCTAGGTAACCACCTATAGCTCGCAGGTGATAGGAAATCACCCGACTTCTACCGGTCTAAGCCAGCTAAGCATTGACTCGACTGCGGATACTAGGGTAACAAGGATATAGTATAACAAAGGTAGACAAGGTATAATGCAGCAACGGTTGCAAACAACTCCTAAACGTAATGCATCAATTAAAGTAAAGCATTTAATTAATAATTGCAAACCAGGGAGAAAAATGATTCGAGGCTTACCTCTCTCGAAGGAGCTCGGGCGGTGATCGGGGCACTTCGGAAGTTCCTCAACTTCCTCCTCGTCTGCTTTGGTCACTTCCTGTGGCTACACCTCGAGCTACTCCTTGGGCTCCTCGGGTATTACGACTGGGCTCTCGGTTTGCGATCCTGTATGATGCATGTGCATAAGTGCTTATGCAAAAGGTGCATCGGATGAAATGAACACAAGGGATATGCTTGAATGCAAGGTAGTCAACATCATCCAAGAACATATACTACAAGCACATGTCATCTACTGCATTCTCTTCTACTACTAATATGCTGAGTCAACACATCTCATTAAATACTTCAAAGATATACCAAAGCTTCACTAATTTCTTAATCATGCCTAAGGCAACATTGGACTAAACCCTAATTAATAATAGGTTTGAATAGCAACATCTATTTTTATAGTTTAGAAAAATCTTAGAAAATTATCATAGCACAGTACTACCCTAAGTAGTCTACTATCAGATTTTTATGACATTTGAATAAGTGGAGTAGCCTACACAAAAATGACAAGCTATGGCATAATTATGAACATGAAAATACTTTGTATTATGAAAAGTGTCAAACAATAGATTTAGTATTTTTCCTAGGTTCTAAACAATAAATAATCACTGTACAAAAATTATCACATGCATGTTTTATACAAATTTTGCTCTCTAGCAAAATAACAAAAATCAGCCATTAAAGGCACTTGAACTACATCTCACAATTTTTCTATAGAACATGCATGGCATATATTTTTCCTAGGAAGTACATTACACAAGAAGAGTAACAAACTTGAAAGCATATTTTTCTAATACATATAGGTTTTACTACACATTTTACAAGATATCAGCAATGTCAAGAATTAATTAAAGCTCTACAGAAAAGTATCTCAAAAATGACATGCAATAATTTTATCATGTAGATCTGGTGACAAGGAACCTAGCAAAATTTGTTTCAACAAATTTGGAGCCAAAATAAGTATACAAACATTTTCCAAAGTATTTCTCTTCCCAAATAATAAAGAAAAACCGAAAACGTATTTTTCCTATTACTACTAGGCCGGCCCGTGGGAACAACTGGCCCACGGCCACTTTCGGCCTGCGCAGACCGAGCGAAGGAAAGGGCGACGGCCTAGCTCGGGGCTCCGGCCCAAAGTCGTCCTAGCCCAGCTCGGCCGAGGCGAAGGCGCCACGCCACACCGGCGTTACGGCGGTGCGGCCGCTGCCAGTGGGCCGGTGGTCGTTGTCGGCCATGATCGGGCAAATGAGCATGAGCGCTGGGTCTACAAGAAGGTGGCGAACCCAAGCAGGCTACTCAAGGGGATGGAGAAGGGACGGAGGAGGCTTTTCCACGGCGGGGTCAAGCGCGGCGGCGCCATGACTGACGGCGGCGAAAAAGCACAAAGCAGCAGTACCTTGCTCAAATGGTGTCCCTGCAGCGAGCACTAGGTGCCGGGGAGCGAGGCAGAGCGATGTGTGCTCGATTGCGGGCAATGGTGGAGCACCGGCGGCCAATTTTGCTGACAGGGCTGCGGTGGCGATGGCGGCGCGAGCGGAGCTCGGTGCGGGGCGAAGCAGAGAGGCAGCGCGGGAGAGAAAAATGAGAAGCGCAGTGAGAAGTGGAGCTGCGGTGGCTTGAAAACGGCAAGGCACGCTCGCTTGCAGGGGCCACGGAACGCCACCCGACCGGCGTCGCCGGCATGCGTTTGCCACGCGGCGCGGCGTGCCTGACGCGGTCGGACGCGTACGCGCACGCGGGGGAAGAAGGAAGACGGTGCGCTGGCGTGGGCTGGGCCAACGCGCAGGCGCGGGCGTGGGCGTGGGAGGCTCGCTGGGCCGGCTTCGGCTGGCGGACCAGAAGTGAGGCGGCGGCCCGTGAAAGGAGAGAAACCATTTTTCAATTTCTATTTTCAAGGAATTTTCAATTATCAGTTTTCAAATACCCTTTTAAGCAAGAAAATAACTTCTTTTGAAAATTGCCCAAAAATAAAAGTTGCTTAGAATTTAATCCTCTACAACTTTGCTTTAGGGACCAACTAAAAATTTTGCATAGATTTTGAATTGGGAAGCAAAAGCTAAATAGGGAGGATTTTTGACCATTTTCAATAAAAATTTCAAATGCATATTTTGTCAAAAGTTTGAATACAAACTTTGCTCCAAAAACTGTGCTAAATAATTCTAGATGATTTATAATTATAGCCAAACATGTTTTACTAACCTAGCAAGCATAATTAAGGCAAAAACAACTCTAAACAAGTGTGTGCAACATTCATGTTTCATGAGCATGTTTCATACGTTTCGAAGCAATGGTTTCAGTTATTATTTACATGATTAGGCATGTATGATTAGGATGCTTGATAATGCATAATATGCATGATTTGTAGTGCCTAAATGCTTGCATAACACTGGGGTGTTACAGTACTCCCCCACGGTCAGACTTGACTATCTTAATCTTTAATATCTTGAATTTATCCAGTACATCTTTTCTTTCTTTGATTGGATAAATATAGCCATAATGGGAGTACTCATATGTGAATGCTATGAATAAATCATAACCATCCACACTCTTTATAGGAAAGCTGATCACAGATATCTGTGTGAATAATCTATAAAATTCCTACGCTTCGCTTGTCATCTTTCTTAATCTTCTTTACATACTTTTCTTTTATGCATTTCCCGCATTGAACTTGATCTGAGAGCTCTAACGGAGGAAGAATATCATTCTTAACTTATCTTTCTATTCTCCCCCTCGAAATATGGCCTAAACGACAGTGCCATAATTTTGACAACACATCATGAGCTCTCTTATTCCACCTTTTCCAGATTAACACTCTGTGACGAGCTGCTTTATCAGCTAAGTGGCATATGTCTTTGAAGAGCCAGTGAACTGACTATTTATTCTATCGAGGTACTCGGTGACCGTGTCACATTCTGAAATTGAGCCCACAATTATAGGTTCAATCATGTTCTTTATCACAGCCAAATATTTCTTGTTTGCAGTGACCCACTTTCTATGCTTAAAAGCCATAGGATATCTTTTGGGATTCAAAATCCCCTTCTTTAGTTGCCTAAGTGGCATCATTATCTTTTTATCTTCCTCACTGGTGCCACAATCTCAGTGGAACACGGTGAGGTGACTACCCAATTCACCTTAGACAAGATGAAAACCAGGTCAAAATTTTTCTTAACATAAAAATAACACCATTTGCATGCCTTGATTCCAACGTTGGTCAAAATCAAAACATACAATTATTCTTATACACTAATTCTACATCACCGTTGGGCAGAAATAGAATTAATGCATAAATCTTTAACTTTTATAACTGTTCTCATGCAGTAATTCTACATCACTATTGGGCAGAAGTAGAATTAATGCATAAATCATTAAAATTATCAACTTTTCTTATACACTAATTCTACATCACCGTTGGACAGAAATAGAATTAATGCATAAATCAGTAAAATTACGATATTGTTATTAACAATATTGGTTAGAAAATAACAACATCATAATCATGTTAAATTTCTTTTTCTCCAATTAAATACCATATTGATTCAAAATAACTAGAGAATCAATATTTTCTTTAGCAGTGGAAAATCTTTCTTTCTTCTCTAATTAAATATCACATTGGTACAAATTAACTGGAGAATAAACAATTTCTTTATCTGTGGAAAACTTTCTTTTTCTTGAATTTTACCCACAGGGAAAAATTGCTTTTTCTATTTTCTTTAATCCATTAATCATTTTCCAGGAAATAAACATTTTCTAGAAAAACTTTCTTTTTCTCTAGTTAAATATCACGTCGGTTCAAAATCACTGGAGAATATACTTTTTCTTTAGCAGCGGAAAACATATACTCAATTTCTTGAATTTTACCCACGGGAAAAATCATTTTTCTATTTTTCTTTTGAGCCAATTTGCATTTTTTTAATTTTCCAGGAAAATGAAAAAAGAAATAACGGGCTCAATCCTTCTCTATCGGCCCAAAAAACGGCAAAAGCCGGTTCGGCCCATCTATCCGCGCGCGCACAGGCCGCACCCAGGCCGCAACCTAGGCCTGGGCCGGCAAAGTGCCACGCGCGCTCGCGCCCGCCTGGGCTGAAAGCCAGCCCTTGCTTCCATCGCCGTCCGATCTCATCCGACGGCCATCCGTTCATCTCGGCCAAATTAAAAGCCTCCTTAGGTCGCGGTCAGCAAACCCTAGTGTTCATTCCTTTCGTTGCTCTCTCTCTCTTCTTCGCCGCTCTCTCCTCTCTCTACCTTAGTGCAGCCACATTAGTCACTGAGCGAGCGAGCTTTGACGGCGAGAGCGAGTAGCGAGCCCCGACGCCGTCGTCGGCCCCCTAGCCGGCGTGCGCACTCCCCAGTGGGTGAGCGCGCCGCCATCGAGCCACCTGGCCACGGTCCCCTTTTGGCCGAGCCTAGCGAAACGGTTCTCCCGGTGCACGGCGAGGTCTCTTTCCATTCTTTTCCCTTTCTTTTTCCCTTTCGGATTTGATTTGTATCTTCTTTCTTTTCTTTTCGCTTGTCCACCCGAAAAGGAGATCTAGGGTTAGGGTTCGGTTGAACCCGATCCATGTTTTCTTTTGTTTGATTCGAGATCGAGATACTAGGGTTAGGGTTTCATTTTCTTTTGATTTCTTTTCCTTTTCGGAGTTCATCCGAATCTCTTCCCTTCTTCCCCTTTTTCTTTCTCCGATTTGGATTGATCTCTGTTTTCCGAACTGAAGGTGGGGATTAGGGTTAGGGTTAGGGTTCGTGTGCCGACCCCTATTCTTTTCTTTCCTTCCTTTCTTTTCTTTGATTTCTTCTCTTTTGGATTCAAGATTGAGATGGGGATACTTTCTAGGTACTGTTTCTCTTCCCCGTTGAAGGCTTTTATGGGTTTAGGGTTCGTGAACCCCTTCTGTTTTTAGATCCAAAAGGAAGTGTTCGGTTCTTTTCTCTTCTTCTTCCCTGAGCTTTCTGCGTGGGTTAGGGTTAGGGTTCTTGAGATCCTAATCCTCTTTCTTTACTTCTTCTCTGATTCGAACACGGATCTGTTCTTTCTCCCTCACACGGTGGCGGTGGTGACCGGGTTCCAGTGACATCCACCACCCCCGGTCCCTTTTCTTTGCTTTTACCTGGTTAGGGTTAGGATTACACAGAGGCAACCGGCTCTGGTACCATTGTTAGGATCAATGATGTGTGTACCTCTCTGTGTAACCCGTAGATCGGGGTAGACTCCTCGCCTTTCTCTGTTGTAGGTTAGGGTTAGGGTACTTTTGAACCTTTCCCCTTTCTGTTCACGGTTGTTTCATCCGATTAGGGTTAGGGTTGGGATTCTTAAGATCCTTTTCCCCTTTCTGTTCTCTGATCCGAACAAGGATCTGTTCTTTTCTTGTTTTCTTGCCGCGCGCTGGTGAGGACGGCGGTGCTCTTCTTTTCCCCCATGCACGGTGGCGGTGGTTTTTCTTTCTTCTTTTACCCAGTTAGGGTTAGGGATACAGAGGCAACCTAGCTCCGATGCCATTGTTAGGAACGTAGATTCGTACCTCTGTTTAACCTGTAGAGGTGGGAAGGCTCCTCACATTCTCTGTTCAGCGCATCGACAAGCGTAGACGCCGATGCCATCGGTGCAGTAGACGTCCAGCGCCGTGGAGACAATCACCAGCGGCCCGGTGAAGATCCAGTGACGCTGTGGTGACCGTAGTGGTACTGCCTTGGTCCGGTGGTGGCCCTGTAGAGGTGCGACGGCGGTGGTTAGGGCACATCCCGTCGCTGGCAGCACGACCTTTAGATCGGATTAGGGTTTTCTTTTGGTGGGTGTGGCGGCTCCGGTCAAACTCGTTGTTCGAGCCCTCATCCCCACCTTCCTTTTATGTGTGCTGTGCGACAGGGGCCCACCAACCGGATTAGGGTTGGGCTCCCCCGATCAAGGAGCAAAGATAAGGGTCCAATAGACCGTTGGGTCTATTAATGGAGATCAACTAACAGTGTGTATTAGAATTTTTGAGATGTCTGAGGAATGACATGGATCTCTAACATCCATGACCAACTGATTTATTTTTGGCATCAATGGCGATTTTCTATCATTGTGCCACACCAAATTACTTGAAATTAGGCATCCAATTTAACACCCCCTCTTCGGCTCTCAAGGGGTCTTAGAAAGTGCGATCAAAAGAGCTCATAGTGCAGGCAAGTATCTGTGCACAATAGTGCCACTAGAGATCATCCGCCGAGAAGATTAAAGGTCCATTGGATGACGAGAAAATAGTTGCGCCCATTGGAGGTCATGGTGAACAGAGCTCCGGCCTCTCTTTGGCTGAGAAAGATTACTGCAGCCTCTATTCTATATTATAAAATATTTTGGTTTTGTTAAATACATTATTCTTTTTATATATCTAAATATAGTGTGTATCTAGGTATATAAAAAAACCATGTATGTAGAAAAAAGACATCTTACTCACTGTGTCCTAAAAAGAAGGTAACGATCACTTCCCAAGAAGTAAAACTATTTGAAATTTGACCAAATTTATATGGAAATTTAATAACATTTATGATACTAAATAAATATTATTAGATTAGTTACGAGATATATTTTTATAATAAACTTATTTGAGATATTTACTATATTATTTATGTAAACTTGGTTAAACTTAAAAAAGCTTGACTCATCATATACCTAGAATTATATATTTTTTTGGGACGGCGGGAGTACAATTTAGAATAGAGGGAGTATATACCTGTAGCTATTGGTTATATTTTTGCCGGTAAACAGTCTTCTTTTTTTTTTGAGGAATTTGCCAGTAAACAGTCCATATGGAAGAGCTTGCCTGAAAAACTTTAGTCCCTCTCTGCTCCAACTTCTGCTTTTGGTTTCAGGGTAAAAGCGAAAAATGGAAACAACCAATCTAATTTTAGAGTTGCTTCTAGAAGTCAAATGCTGCATTTGTACTAGTAGAGACCGAAAGGCGTGGCAGAGGCGTTTTTGCTCGCTTACGTACTTACGTAGGATGCTCTTTTAAATTCGATTAATTAGAAAGTCAATTATAATTGAAAAAATATGTATTATACATTTGATTATTTTGAAAGTCAATTAAAAAGAAATATTTAATTTATTTAAAACATTTTTTAAAAAACCAAAAAACCACGAACAAACGGGCAGATCGGACTCAAACTCACCATATAGCAGAGAAGTGTTCCAAGAAGTCAGAAGACTCGCGACTCGCCAAGGATGGTGTCGGGTTGGCGGGCTGTTGTTCATGGATCACGGTTCATTGGTCTGCTGCCCGTAACGGCGCAGGACCAAATCACAGGTCGTGGGCTCCTGGCGGGTTGATTCCTCCCCAAGTTTCTAGCGGGCTAAAATGTCGTCTTCCTCATGGGGTTGTTGGCGCACTCCTCCGCGCCCGTCCTTTGTGGCGAACAGCGGTTGATGAACAGTAAAGGGAGCGATGAACAGTGACCGAGAAATAATAGAAAAATCGGTGAAACCTTCCCCTGCAATTCTTGGCGGGCTGACTACTCCTCAATGCAAGTTCCACCAGGATGTGCGATAAAACAGTAGGAAAAATCGGTGGAACAGTGTTTTCTTCAGCGCCACCGTGCCTAGAAAATTTGACCGAAAGTATTTTCTACATCGCAACAGTGCGCTATAGTAGTAGACACATGGGTAGGGCCGCTATCCAGGGTTTCCAGTAGACTGACACCGTGGTCTCCTGGCGGGCTGGCGGCTGGCGAGGAAGAGCGGCACGCCATACTCCTAACGACAGCAGGGCCTTGTTTAGATCTTAAGTTTTTTCACTCTCTCTTTATCACATCAAATCTTTAGACATATGCATAGAGTATTAAATATAGATAAAAAAATAACTAATTACATAGTTTGATTGTAAATTACGATACGAATCTTTTGAGCTTAGTTAGACCATGATTGAACAATAATTATCAAATACAAACGAAAGTGCTACAATACCAAATACTGATTCTTAACCCCAAACTAAACGAGCCCTAGAAGTGGTCCGGTAGAGAGTAGCTACTACCTACGGAGTACTAGCTAGGTGGCTTGGCGCTGGATGATTGGACAGCAGAGGTTATCAGTCTTCCGTTCTTCCAGCATGAGAACAGGATACAGGACAAGTTTCAGATGTCATCACTGACGATCGACGACGATTGGTGCGGGTCAGCCGATGGACCGCAACCCATCCGGCCGGTGAGCCTGACAGCGGCCGGGGCAATCGTCGACGCCTCCACGGGCGATCCGATCCCACATCCGCAGCGCTCCAGTGTCACCCTGCTTATGTTTTAGCAGGTGCTCCCTCCGTCCGTAGAAGAATCTAATTATAAAAAACGTTCAGTCAAACTAATACAAATTTGATCAGTTTATAGTAAATAATATTAATATTTATGTCTCTAAATAAATTTATTATGAAAATATATTATATAGCTAATTTAATGATACTTATTTTGTATCATGAATGTTAGTATTTTTTCATATAAATTCAGTCAAAGTTTAAATGGCTTCACTTTTCAAAAAGCGAAAATTACATTCTTTTATGGACGGACGGAGTACTTGACCGCCACGCATTAAAGAATTGCACGTAACGTCATACCTTACGTCATCTTTCCATCCAGGATGCGCTCTGATATTAGGGGCTAATGTTTAGCCCCGTCACAACAAATGTTTGGATGCTAATTAAAAGTATTAAAAATAGGTTAACTATAAAACTAATTACATCAACGAGGGCTAATTCACGAGACAAATCTATTAAGCGTAATTATGCCATGATTTGACAATGTGGTGCTATAGTAAACATGTGCTAATGATGGATTAATTAGGCTTAATAGATTCGTCTCGTAAATTAGCTACAGCTTCTGCAATTAGTTTTATAATTAGCTCATGTTTAGTCCTCCTAGTTATTATTCGAACATTCGACGTGACAAAAACTAAACTTTAGGTCCAGTTTAGTTTGCAAAAAATTTTGCAAAATTTTTCACATTCCCCGTCACATCGAATCTTTGGACGCATGCATGAAGCATTAAATATAAATAAAAAATAAAACTAATTACACAGTTTAGACGAAATCCACAAGACGAATCTTTTAAGCCTAATTAAATTATGATTGGACACTATTTGCCAAATAACAACGAAAACGCTACAGTAGCCATTTTGTAAAATTTTTTGCTTCTAAACCAGGCCTTAGCCCAAGGATTCAAACATCCTAGTCCAGCTAGCTGAAGGTGTGTTGTTATTGCCAACTTACAATTTGGAACTGCCTCGATTTTGACGTCAGTTGTTCGATCTTGGATAGCCATCTAAAAATACAATACATTATCACTGCTGAATGCTGATGCGCAGGGTTTACGTGATATGGAAGCCAGATTAGTCCATATATACTCCCTCTGTTCGGATTTAATTGTCGTTTCCGGTTTTCGTGCCATAAATTTGACTCAATTTGTAGAAAATACTAGCAATATTTGTATCTTCAAATAAATTTATTAAAAAACTAGATTCAAAGATCTTTTCGATGATACTAATTATGTATCATAAATATTAATATTTTTAATATATATTTTGTTAAAATTGTTTCTCGGGAAGCGAAAGCGACAGATATTTTTGGACGGAGGGAGTATAGAATTAACTCACGTGCTTCCGTCACGCACCAATCGGTTTTCCACACACAAACGTGGTATAAAAGGTTGCGCACTGCCGCACTCTTGCCCTTCACAAGCACCTACTCTCTCTTCCGCACACAGGCACAGCTAAGTGAGCGATCGGTGACCAACGCGAACCATGGCCGACACATCGGAGCGCAGCAACATCCACGTCCTCCTGCTCCCGTACCCGAGCCAAGGCCACATCAACCCGATCCTCCAGTTCGGTAAGCGCCTCGCGGCGCACCGGGCCGTGCGGTGCACGCTCGCCGCGACGCGGTTCGTGCTCAGCAACAGCCAGCAGTCGTGCCCCGGCGACGCCGTCCACATCGCCGCCATCTCGGATGGCTGCGACTGCAGCGGCCGCACCGAGGCCGGCGGGGCCACCGCGTACCTGTCTCGGGTGGAGTCGGCCGGGTCGAAGACCGTGGACCAGCTGCTCCGGTCCGAGGCGGAGCAGGGCCAGCCCGTGCACGCCGTGGTGTACGACTCATTCATGCTGTGGGCACCGCGCGTGGCGCGGCGGCACGGCGCGTCGTGCGCGGCCTTCTTCACGCAGGCGTGCGCGGTGAACGTGGCCTGTTAGAACCATAGGATCGATCTAGGGTAGAACCGATGGACTTCTAGGTAACCAGTTGATTCTAAACAAGTCTTAGTACATCTAGACAAAGAGATGAAGACATAGAGATAGATAGATAGATAGGTAGTTCGAACCTGAGACAGCAGGGGTGGAAGATCCAGTGGCCTCCATCTGGTTCGTCGATGCAGTCTGCGCACGGGCAGCGATGGTTGGGGAAGAGTCGGTGAAGTCCGGCGATGCGATGGGATGCAGTGAGGCCGACGGTGATGATGGTGGCGTCTTCCCGTCGCTGGCTGCGCACCCTTACTAGATCGGACTTAGGGTTTGTTGGTGGGGCGGATTGGCTCACGGGGAACCTCGTATAATGAGCCGCTGGCCCCCACCACTTTATATAGCGCAGTGCGACGGGGGCCCACCAACCATGTAGGGTTGGGCGCCCCCGATCAGGACGCGTGACCAAGGCCCAAAAGGCCGTTAGGCTTATTGGCTGGGAGATCAATCCAACATTCTCTCCCTTGATCTCACACTATTACTTTTATCTTTAAACTTTAAACTTCAATCATTTTATCCTTACTCATTTCTTCACAGATGATGCATAGAGCATGTTTCATCGTCACGATCAATCGCCGATAGATTTAACAGCTACAATGCACGTCTCTGATCTGAAATAGATACTTTAATTTTTGTGCCCTTTATAGTCCAGGAATCATAGGCTTTCCCTTAAACCTATGACGGCTACATGTTCTCTGAACACGTTGGGTGGTAAGCCTTTTGTAAGCGGATCCGCGAGCATCTTTTCGGTACTTATATGCTCAAGACTTATCATTTGATCGTAGACTCTATCCTTCACAACATAATACTTTATGTCAATGTGTTTGGCAGCACCACTTGACCTATTGTTGTGAGCATACTGTACTGCTGGATTATTATCGCAGTATAACTTCAGTGGTCTATTGATGTCGTCAACCACTTTCAAACCAGGTATGAACTTCTTTAGCCAGTTCACCTACCCTGTTGCCTCATAACACACTACAAACTCAGCATACATTGTGAACGATGTAGTGACGGTTTGCTTTGAGCTTTTCCATTAAATAACTCCCTCTGCGAGAGTAAACACATATCCAGACGTGGATTTTCTATTATCTCCCGCATAATCAGAATCTGAATATCCCACTATATGGAGTGAATCAGATCTTCTATACGTCATCATGAGCCCTTTCGTTCCTTGCAAATAACGCAAGACTTTCTTTACCAATTTTCAGTATTCTATTTCAGAATTGCTCTGGAATCTGCCAAGTAACCCGGTAACAAATGCCAAGTCAGGGCGCATGCATACTTGAGCATATTGTAAGCTTCCGACAGCTGAAGCATATGAAACCACTTTCATTTGATCGATCTCATATTGATTCCTGGGGCATTGAAAATCCCCATATCTGTCGCCCTTGACTATAGGAGCAGATGAGGGACTATATTTGTGCATACTAAATTTCTTTAAGACTTTTTCTATGTATGCTTTTTGTGACAGTTCTAATATCCATTTTCTTCTATCTCGGTGAATCTCGATCCCTAGAACGAACGAAGCTTCACCAAGATCTTTCATATCAAACTTTGAGAATAAAAACTTCTTTGTCTCTAGTAGTAGACTGACATCACTACTAGCAAGTAAGATATCATCTACATATAGGACAAGGAAGATAAACTTCCCATTTTTAAACTTTGTATAGACACAATTATCCTCAACATTCTCTTTAAACCGAAAATTCTTTATTGTCTGGTCAAACTTCAAGTACCACTGTCTTGAAGTTTGTTTTAATCCATAAATGGATTTCTTTAGGCGGCATCTCATTCGTTCTTTTCCTTCCATGACAAAATCTTTCGGTTGTGCCATGTAGACATTTCCCTCTAAGTCCCCATTAAGAAATGCCGTCTTTACATCCATCTGATATAATTCTAGATCGTAATGTGCCACTAATATCATTATAATTCTGAAGGAATCTTTATATGAGATTGGAGAAAATATCTTATTGTAATAAATCTCTTCTCTTTGCGTAAAGCCTTTTGCCACAAGTCGAGCTTTATATCTCTCTATATTTCCTTAAGAGTCAAGTTTTGTCTTGTAGACCCATTTACAACCTATTGTTTTTGCTCCTTTAGGAATTATCTCCAAATTCCAAACTTTATTTGTATTCATTGATTTCATTTCATCTTCCATGGCCTTAAGCCACTTTGATGAATGATTACTTTTTATGGCTTCTTCAAATGAGGTGAGATCATCCTTCATTTGAAATTCCTCAGTGTTGTACACTTCATAATCAGCAGGAATAGCTGATTTTCTAACTCTTTGAGATCTTCTAGGGGCCTCCTCATTTGGCATATTTTCTGTTTGAGGCTATTGTTGCTTCCCCTCATGTGTGGCAATAGGTTATATAGGATCCTGAGGAACAGGTTCATCATCATCATTCATTGTTGCCACAGGCGGGATAACAATAGGTGCTGGCACCATAGTGTCTTATACTATCGGTGCAGCAACAGCAGGTAGTGAGAAAAATGGCTCATAAATTATTAGAGTGGGTGCATACATCCGCTTCTCTTCAAGGTCAATTTCTCGAGCTACCATGCTCCCCCTCATCATTTTATCCTTTAGGAAGACAGCGTGTCTCGTTTTCACAAACTTTGTATGTCTATTTGGACAGTAGAAACAAAAACCTTTTGACTTTTCTGGGTAGCCAATAAAATGGCAACTCACTGTTTTGGGATCTAGCTTCCCAATGTTTGGGTTAAAAACTTTAGCCTCAGCAGGGCTCCCCCACACACGCAAGTGGTTAAGTGAGGGTACTCTTCCTATCCACAACTCATATGGTGTTTTGGGCACCGACTTACTTTGTACTCTATTAAGAATATGAATGGCGGTTTTTAATGCCTCCATCCACAGACTCATCGGTAAAGTGGAGTAACTTATCATACTGGGCATCATATCCATCAAGGTACGATTACGTCTTTCAGCTACTCCATTCTGCTGAGGTTCGCCTGGTGTGAAATACTGGGCTACTATACCATTCTCCTGTTAGAACCTTGCAAAAGTTTCAAGAACTTGGCCATATGGGATATGCCGACCGTAGTACTCCCCACCATGGTCAGACCTGACTATTTTTATCTTTAAATTGTGTTGGTTTTCAACTTCTACCTTAAATATCTTAAATTTATCCAATGTTTCTGTTCTTTTTTTGATTGAATAAATGTAGCCATAACAGGAGTAATCATCTGTGAATATTATGAATGAATCAAAACCATCCACACTCTTTATAGAAAAAGGACCACAGATATCTGTGTGAATAATCTGTAGAATTCCTGCGCTTCGTTTAACATCTTTCTCAATTTTCTTTACATACTTTCCTTTTATGCAATCTCTATATTGTTCTAAATCTGAGAGCTCTAATGGAAGAAGAATATCATTCTTAACTAGTCTTTCTATTCTCCCTCTCGAAATATGGCCTAAACGACAGTGCCATAATTTCGACAACGTATCGTGAGCTCTCTTTCGTTTTCTGTTTGCATTGTTCGATGAGGATACATTCTCATTCACATCACATACGGAATTCACATTTTCATGAAGTGATAACAAATAAAGCTCGTCTTGTCGGAAGACAAGACCAATACATCTATTATTAAACAATATATGACATTTGCTATTTCCAAAATGGCAATCATAACCATCATGGTCCAACTTTGATACACTAATCAAGTTTCTTTGCAAAGAAGGTACATAAAGAACATCTCTAAGAAAAAGTATGAAGCCATCAGCAAGCTCTAGCGGAAGATCGTAAATGGCCTCAACATCTGCTTATACTCCATTTGCGACTTTAATGAAACTTTTGCTTCTTTGCAAAGTTCTCATCGAACAGAATCCCTATAAAAAATGTAACACCCCTGGTGTTACGAACTCATTTAGCACCGCGATTTAGGCCTAAGTAAAATTTTCGAAACGAGTTTCTCGGATTTTTGCTTTAAAGCGTACTTGACGTGATGAGTGAATTCTGTGCGACTTAATTTTGCGGACTCAAACAAACGACCACGTTAAAATACTCAGTGCATAAAGATATTTAGGATTTGTCGACGACGATGCTAGCGAAAGGTTGTTCTGTTAAATTAAGTATGAAAAGCAACTCTTATAAATAAAATAAAGTCCATTAATAAATAGAACGATGTATATATATATACTCATGGGTTCATTTTGATAAGCACGAACTGACGAGAGAGAGAGAGCAGTAGCTTCGCTTATTTTTCCTAGCGTGCTACGTACTCACCTGGCACTGCTATTGATCATTGTCTCGTTCTCGTCGTGGCTCGGCAATTGCAAAGTCTACTCATCCATCCGCACCCATGCTCTTCGGTCTTTGCGTTTACTTCTTTGCTTGCTTTGCTTGTCTCTGCTACCGCAGTCTTATCCATGTCCGCCTCTGCTTGTCCTTATCGCCTCTGCTACGCCAAGCCGTCCAACTCCGCTGCTCAAATCAAGTTTCTGCATCGTTGCTGCACCGTCCTGTCCTTTTCTGATTCACCGACCGGACCACGTGCTCGGACAAGTTTTCTTAGGACTCCTCGTCTTTTTTCTCTGCGACGTGTCTTCTCACCTTCATGCATGCGCAGGCACGCCACTGCCAGCCGCGTGGTGCCGTGCTGCCCTGCCCCACCCTTGTCCCTCTTTTGTCACCCACGTAGCAGAGTATTGTCTCATCTTGTGCAGCTAGCACTGCAATCAGCCACGGGCGCGCTGCAATTCAAGCATCGCATCAGAAGCAGAGAGAGCTCCATAGCTGGCAGCAGCGACCACCATTGCTCCTCCCACTGTTGACTAGGATACTTTTGCCCACACGCCACACCCTGTGGCCCGGCCGTGTGCAGCACAAAAAGGCACCACACCGGTGGCCCTCATCACCAGTCTTGCGGCTGTGGCCTCACTGTGTGGCCCTCAACCTGACCACCTTTATGAACGAACGCAACACAGTACTACAGTGGCTTGTGTGTGTTCGGTAGGTGCAAGAGAGATGCCATTGTATCTTCTCTCAGGCATTAATAGGAACAAATCAGAGGCAATTCTTATCCAATCATTCAGTCGCTCTCTCCTTCTCCGTCCGTCAATAGGTGCCTCCACTCGACGTTGTCCACTGCTATTTTTGCTCGGATCCAAGCTGGCTGCAGCGAGGTCCCTCGTCACCTGTGCTAGCTCGATGATCCCATGGGCTGCTTCTCCGCACGACGCCGAGCTACTCCTCCTTGCCACGCTCCTCCTTGCCACCGCGTTGGGCCTACTGTGCAGCCGCGCTGCTCCTCCCGGTCCGCTCTGGATCGCTGCCATCCGTCGCATGCTTGTGGTCCCGCAGCGCCGTCCCTCCCATCCCCACTGCTCGGCCACTGTGCACAAGCGCGCGAAGCCCCACGGCCGCTGCTCTCGCGCGCTGTGTCTTCCCGGCAAGCTACGACCACCGCGCCCTGGAGCACCGCCGTGCTGTGCCTGCTCGGCACCCCGGCGTCCATGCAGCTCCACCTCACCGTGCTGCTCCACTGCGTTGCTAGAGCCGCAGCTGTCCGCCTGGCCGACGCCACCACGGCGCCGTTGCTGCCGCCACGGCTCGCGCGGGCAGGCTGCCTGGGTCGTCTCGGATCGTGCCACGGCCAGCCCGTGGTTGCGTGGGTTTCCGTGCCCCTCCTAGGTGCCTCCTCTGCCATGCTTGGCCGCCGTGCCCGCCTGCCGCCCAGAGACGCCCTGCCAGCGATGCATCGCCATCGCCGTACGCGCTCGCAAGACCACCGTGCCCGCCCTGGCTCCACACGGGTCTGCTGCTCCTTAGCACGCCTGGGCAGCAGCACCTTACCTCCACCCACGCCTCTCCACCAGAGCTCCATGCCGCTCTGGTACGGCCGCTCCACCACGGCACCTGCTGGGCCGCGCTCATTGTCGCCCTACCGGTGGCTGGCCTCCTCTGCTCCTCTGGATGTAGAAGACAAATTGAAGGTGAGCTGGGTGAAAGTCCAACACAAAAATTTATATGAGGTCGTTACTGTGAATACGTGAGCCATCGGAATAGTACTGATTGTACTGCGGCGTGATTTAGTAGAAGCTCAGGGGTCGTTTTGCGAAAATGCCATGCCATCAGCCGCCTGGGCCGGCCTGCTGCCTACGCTGCGGACTGGCTTGGCTGGGCCGCGAACGTGACTGGGCCGCCGCTGAGCGCTGGGCTGGCCGGCTGCTCACCCGCGCGCCTTGCTGGGCCAGCCTGCCATAGCTTGCTGGGCCGCTGCCCCGCTCCCGGTTTGCCATCGCTGCTTGGGCCGCGTGCGCTTACGGGCCACCCGCTGTCTGTGCACTGTTGGGCCGAGGTCGTGCCGTCGGCCTCTTTGATTTCTAGGGCGATTTCTCATTTAGCTTATAAGATAAATTTGTAAAATCAAAATAAAATAATATAGGAATTCAAAAATGGTGAAACTAGTTTTGTTGAGTTCCTAACCTCCTGCTCTATCTGCTAGTATAATTTGTTCACATAGTTAAATAATATTCTTAGGAAGCTATATAATTAATTGGAGATAATTAATATTACGAAAAGGTAAACTTGTAGGAACTCCTGTGATAAGTTGGTAATATTGTTGAATCTGGAAATTTTATAGTAGACTCCTAGCAGTATTAGTTACCCACCGTAATTTTTGTAGCTCCGGAATAACTAGTTGCTAATTAGATAATGATGCCTTATTTCAAATAATGATTAAATCGATAGAATAAAATAAAGAAACATCTTGGTTTATATAACTAAAAGAATTGTTGAGAAATAACGTCTTATGCGACAACATGGATATGTAGCTAAGTACGGTCGTCATTAGAACTAGCCCGCTAACTTGAGAGGCGTAAAGCGTATTTATACGAGTCATGATTGTAGTCAATTAATTATATCTTTGCATGGCATTATATTGCATATCATAATAGGGACGTCGATGGATCATGGAGTCGTCGGGGGAGTTGCTGGAGGAATGGTGCTTTTGGAGATCATGTCGCCATGATGGAAAGCTAACTTCTGATTATATTTTTCCCAGGCAAGCCCCGGTGCATAACCCCTACTTTTTGCAGTTTAAATTATATTTGTGCATTAAGTTTTAAGGAGTTGAATGAAACCCACTTGCATATACATATTTATTCCTATGAGTCTTACTAGTATGACAGGATCGTATAGAATGCTATGCTACAGGACCCCCGTAGAAGTCGAGTGATTGCCTGTCACTCACGAGATATAGAAAATATGTTACTATATGATTATCACTTGAAATATATAAAATGGTGGAAAGGAAAATGGTGACCGGGCAGGGATGTGGTTTGGGTATTGGTGGGTGTAAGAAGTTGTGTCGCCGCGGAGGTGGGTCATAGCTTGGTTACACCATTTTTCCCTATTTGGTCGGTTAAGGACCGATCGTTGCATATGACTCTGGGCAGGTCACAGACTTATTATCCCAAGCACATACTTGTGTATGGGTGCTTAGAAGACTTGTTGCTCTCTTATCGTGGATCCGGCTCTTTCCGGACCGACTGTTAGGGTTTATTTTTTGTGGAGGAGGTCCTTGCGCCGCACTGAGTCCGGGACTCAGGGGCGGGGGCTTGGAGTCCCAGTTTGGACGGGGACCTAGACACCTAGGATAAGAGAGTGATGGGTTGATCCTGCTTGTACCTGGGGTACAAGCGGGGTGTGTGTTTTCAGGGTACCCAGCTAGGGGCATTGATTCGCGAATCGCCGGACTATCCGGTACGGCTTGTCTGCGGTTTAGCATCGTAGTAAGAACTGAAGATGAAAGATGGAAGATGGGAAAAGGAAATCTGATTGCTTACCACCTACTTGAAAGTAGCACAGGTGCTTACATAGAATGGTTAGTTAATGAACCAATGCGGCTATTAATAAAAATCGAATATAAGGACGCACGTTTAGTAATGCTTCCTGCAATTGCAACCCACAAGCCAGATAGCCTTGCATATCCTTGTAGTCTTTTCTTTTCTCCTGTCGGGTAAGTCTTGCTGAGTACAATTGAGTACTTAGGGTTTTACTCCCCCTGTTGCAGGTGACAGGTGGACGCTTAAGCTGACCTTTGTGTGTGGACTCCTCCTGGTGGGCTCAGAGAGGATTTCTTTTACGCTACGATCATAGTTGTTATTTATAACTCTCACCAAATGTTTGTATGAATGAAAGTACTACAACTATGTCATAATTTACATATCAATACTTCATCATGCCATGATTAGATATTTATTTCCGCTGTAATTCTGATCACATGTTTATATTCCGCTGTATATTAAATTGTTCATAACTCTGATAATATGATTTCATTTCGCTGTTATATTAATAAATGTTATACTTTGATGTACATGTAAAGTGATGTAAGAAATGGTTAAGAATAATGTAAGCTTTATTCTCTCATTTGTGATCCTGATGGTAAAAATGTGGATTTTCGGGTTCTCCCTTGGGGTGTGTCCGACGGAACCGAGTAATTTAGTGTTCTCCCTTGAGTGCTTAGTGTCTAATGGAAGACGAGCACTCCTGTGAGGCATTAGATTAGGCGGTTCTGCCACAAAGAATTAGCAACATGAATAGTTACACCTAAATCAATCCACCAAGTAGATTTAGAAAACTTGACATACAAAGATTTATTTATGAACGTAATAATGTTCTCACCTTTATTTTTCATAATCATCTTTAGAAAATCGGGACAATTCTTCTTATAATGTCCCGTCTTCTTACAATAGAGACACTGGTCTTTATCCACTAGGAATTGCTTGTTCTGAGACTGTTGCATGGGACCCTTTCCAGATGACTTAGAGGAAGAGCTGTTATTATAGTTCTTTTTCTTATCTTTTAGGTAGTTGATAGTACCACCCTGTGAAACTTTTATTCTTTCCTCCTCCTACACACACATGGCTATGAGCTTTTCTAAATCCTATTTCTCGGGTTGTATGTTGTAATTAACAACAAATGTGTCAAATTCTTTTGGCAAAGAAGCAAAAATCAAATGAATAAGAAACTCATCCTTGAGAGCCAAATCCATTGGTTTGAGCTTAGATGCCAAATTACTCATTCTCAGTATGTGCTCTCTAATACCACTGCCGCCACCAGAGTATCTTTCTGTAACCAACTGCTTGATCAACTGGGTTGCATATGTCTTTGAAGAGCCAGTGAACTGACTATTTATTCTTTCTAGGTACTCTGTGACTGTGTCACAGTCTGGAATTAAGCCCACTATTGTAGGCTCAATTGTATTCTTTATCACAGCCAAACATTTCTTATTGGCTGTGACCCACTTTCTATGTTCAAGGTCAAAAGACATCTTTACGGGAGCAAAGTCCCGCTCTCTGTTCTGCCATGCAGCATCAGTCTCATCTGTCTCCCTCACCGGTGCCACATGTTCTTTGGGACATGGTGTGTTGACTACCCAGTCCACCTCAGCCAATATGAAGGCCAAGTCGATCTTTTTCTTTCATTCAATGTAGTTATCCCCTTTTAGAGTGGGGATCTCTTTGATACAACTCATCAAGTTGTATCCGCCTGAAAACACAATTCAAATAGTGTGAAAACACAAATAATAATAATAACAATTGCATGCCTTATTTTCAACGTTGGTTAAAATTAAAACATACAATTGTTCTCTACATTAATTCTATATCACCGTTGGGCAGAAAATAGAATTGATGCAAGACAAAAACATCATAATATTGCCATTAATCAACGTTGGTCAGAATAATAACAATATTATAATCAATTAAAACACATCTATTTTTCAAAATTAAATTCTCCCATTGGTTCGAATTTAATAATGAAAATTACATCTTTAAATACGCAGCGGAAAACGTAAATATTCTCATTATTATTTTTCCAGAAACTTTATAGAACTTTACTTTTCTCTGAACAAAATTGTCGTTGGATCAAAATCGTGCAGAGTTGGACATTGTAATTCATCAAATATGTATCAAAAGTTTCTGGAAAAAATAAAACGAATTCAATTTCAATGGGTTCGGCCATTTTGGCCCATAGCAGCGCAAACGGCCCACGGCCCACGGCTGTAGGCGTCTTCCTATGCGCTCCCCCGCGCCCAGGCCGCAACCTGGGCCTGGGCCGGGAATTCGGCCTCGCGCTCTATCCCACCTGGGCCGCGACGCTGGCCCATTCGATCTGAGCCGTCTGTTCAGATCCGACGGCCGAGCGGTGAGTTCGGATGATTAAAACCCGCCGCGGCCGCCCCGATCAGAAACCCTAGTTTCATTCTCATTCGCTCTCTCTCTCTCTCTCTTCGCCTCACAGCTCTCTCTTCTCTCCTCAGTACCGTAGCACCGAGTGACGAGCTTCGACGGCGAGAGCGAGCAGCGAGCCCCGGCACCGTCGCCGGCCCCCTCGCCGGCGTGCGCGCTCCCCAGCGGGTGAGCGCGCCACCGTCGAGCGGCCTGGCCGTGGCGCCTCTGTGGCCTGTTCCGGCGAGCAGTTCACCCCCGGCCGACCCTTTCTTTTCCCCGCGCGTCGGCATGACAGCAACGCTGCATGGCGGCGAGGTAAGCCACCCCCTTCCCCCTCTTCCCCTTTTGATTTCTTTGGTTCTTGTGCTCGGATTTCATCCGATTTGGAGATTAGGGTTAGGGTTTGGGGATGAGGTTTCACTGTTTTTTTTTCAAATTGATTTCGGGTTTTAGGGTTTGGTTTAAACGTGAAACCGAGCCCTTCTTCTTCTTTCTTTAACCCAGTTAGGGTT
The DNA here is from genome assembly GCF_019320115.1 of Miscanthus floridulus. Classification (NCBI taxonomy): domain Eukaryota; kingdom Viridiplantae; phylum Streptophyta; class Magnoliopsida; order Poales; family Poaceae; genus Miscanthus; species Miscanthus floridulus. The sequence continues at coordinate 116,421,664 of NC_089582.1, forward strand.
ATGGTTCAACCGAACCCTTTTATTTTCTGATTTGCTTAACCCAGTTAGGGTTAGGGTTCATCCGAACCCTTTGTCGGCCGAAGCCCCCTTCTTCTTAGACCCGCACTGGATCTAAACATTCTTATCATTTACCCGTTCTAGATCTAAAACCCTAGAACAAACCTAGCTCTGGTACCAATGTTAGAACCATAGGATCGATCTAGGGTAGAACCGAGGGACTTCTAGGTAACCAGTTGATCCTAAACAAGCCCTAGTACATCTAGACAGAGAGATGGAGACATAGAGATAGATAGATAGGTAGTTCAAACCTGAGACCGCTGGGGTGAAAGATCCAGTGGCCTCCATCTGGTTCGTCGATGCAGTCTGCGCACGGGCACGCGGTGGGGTGCAGTGAGGCCGACGGTGATGACGGTGGCGTCTTCCCGTCGCTAGCTGCGCACCCTTACTAGATCGGACTTAGGGTTTGTTGGTGGGATGGATTGGCTCACGGGGAACCTCGTACAATGAGCCGCCGGCCCCTATCACTTTATATAGCGCAGTGCGACGGGGGTCCACCAACCATGTAGGGTTGAGCGCTCCCGATCAGGATGCGTGACCAAGGCCCAATAGGCCGTTGGGCATATTGGCTGGGAGATCAATCCAACATGGCCTACTCCCACGCGCGGGCCAGCCGGTGGCGGCGGGGGGCGAGGGCAAGGCGCTGCCGGAGCTGCCGGGCCTGCCGGCTGGGCTGGAACCGGCCGACTTCCCCACGTTCCTGACCGAGCCCGACGGCGCGCGGCTGCCGCGCCTACCTTGACCTGCTGCTGCAGCAGTGCCAGGGGTTTGAGGTGGCAGACCACATCCTCGTCAACTCGTTCTACGAGCTGGAGACAAGGTAATCACGTACTAAGCTCGTGCAGTGTTAGCTAACATGGCGCTCGCGGCCGCCGGGTATGGTATGCGTGAGAATGAGGTGCTGAAATCTGACAGGAAGCGGAGTACATGGCGTCGCGGTGGGGTGCCAAGACGGTCGGGCCATCGGTGCCGTCGGCGTACCTCGACAACCGCCTCCCCGACGACGTGTCCTACGGATTCCACCTGCTCGCCTCGGTGAGGGAGGAAAGCAAGGCCCGGCACGCTCCGTCGTGTACGTCTCCTTCGGCAGCCTCGCCGCGCCGAGCTCTGCTCAGATGGCCGAGGTGGCCGAGGGCTTGTGCAGCAGCGGCAAGGACTTCCTGTGGGTCGTCAGAGCCTCGGAGACTACCAAGATCCCCGGCGGTTTCGCTGACAAGGCCAGGGGGAGGGGGCTCGTCGTGACATGGTGCCCGCAGCTGGAGGTCCTGGCGCACCCCGCCGTTGGGTGCTTCGTGACGCACTGCGGCTGGAACTCGACCATGGAGGCGCTGGGCATCGGTGTGCCGATGATAGCAATGCCGCAGTGGTCAGACCAGCCGACGAACGCCAAATACATTGAAGATGTTTGGCGAGTCGGAGTGAAGCTACGACCAGACGACGCTGGATGTCTAGTGAGGAAAGATGAGATGGAGAGGTGCATTAGGCTGGTGATGGAAGCAGAGACTAGCAAGGAGTACAGGGAAAATGCTATGGGATGGAGCGAGAAGGCAAAAAAGGCCATGAGTGAAGGTGGTAGCTCGGACGACAACATCATGGAGTTCCTCAGCAAAATTCTATTGAAATGAAATGATCATAGGAGAATAGACAACATAAACATCTGGAGAAATGGAGAAGATCTCGCACCTTTGGTTTGGGAATTCATAGCCGTGATGCCCGATATGGCCATTTACGCAAAATGCTATTTACACATTCTTACTTTGTCATTCACTGAAACTTAGATCAATTGTATTACCTCTATATAGCTTGCTGATCAGAGCCTGGTTACAAGCGATCTTCAGCATCTGTTTTTTCTAGTCTATCTTTTTTTTTTTTCATTTTTACTATTGACATATTGACTTCATTTTCTATTCTCAAGCGTAATCGTCCAAGGGACATCGGGCTATTCAACACAGCGATGCCACGTTATCCTGATCTTGTCATCGTGTATGGTGATCCTACGCATAATGTTTTCAAAAAAAAGTGATCCATCTTCGTATAAAGTGTTACTCAATCCACGACTTGCGCATATGCTAACTTTAACTACAGCATGCTACGGCTATCAATCAAACAGGCTCTAAGTGTGCATCTATCTTCATATATACAGTAGTGTTTAGGCATATGCCTAACCTTAATCATGTCATGTTACGGCTACCATTCAAACACACCCCTAGGCTACACTTTTGATAAAAGTATTGCATTTGTGTAGCAAAATAGTCATTGAATTGCAACTTGCATCTAGTGGTTGATGCACTTAGTTGATTTGATGGGGTCAGTTTCACATTTTGCCATCATGCCATGCAGCGGACGTTGCGGCTCTGTCCATAAAACGATGCAATTATGGCCTGCGTGTCAGTTAAAATGGTTCACGTTTGACAAAGTTTATGGTAAATAGTATTCATATTTATAGCTCCAAATTAATTTATCATGAAAATATATTTCGTAACTGATCTAATGGTATTCATTTGATATGATAAATATTGATATTTTTTATCTATAATTGATCAAACTTATAAGATACTAAAATATGACATCATGCTAGAATTATATTCTTTCTTGGACGGAGAGAGTATGCAAATTGCTGATGTACGGAATGTATGGAGTTTCACCATGGTGACAAATTTACCACTAGTAAATATTCCGGCTGCTCCATTCTTTATGAAAAGAATACATTTTTAGTACAAAACTGAGTTAAATAGTTTTAAGTTTGATCAAGTTTATAAAAGTATATCAAATAGACGTCATTGAATTCATCAAGAGATATATTTCATAATTTTTTAATGGATTTGGTACAAGTTGTCAACTAAACATGTCACTATGTGAGGCATTCATCATCCATTACTCGAAAGTGACATTGCAGCTATCGAAGGTCGCGCGCGGGGACACAACACAACACACACACACACACTCGATCCAACTACAATTGCTGGCAAGTCGCTCATGGGGGATGGAGGCGTGCGTTGCATCATAAGGTGGCCAACGGTCTCTGTGGCGTTGCGGAGACCGGACGGGAGCGCTGGCGGGGTTCTCCGGATGAGGTATTCAGGGGAGAGCGACTCTCCCCTGGCAAGCTATGCCATGACGTTGGTGAACGAGAAGGCGAAGTGGCGTATGTCCTCCCGGGATGGTCGGGGTCCCAGGAAGGCATCGAGCTGGCGCTCTAACCTCCCGTAGTCGAAGCCGAAGAGCTGGTCGCTCTCAGGGGCGTGAGCCTCCGGTGTATGTAGCTGCAGCTCCTCAAGCGCCTTGGCGATCTTGTCGAAGCCGGTAGAGCGGAGAGGTTGGACGACGATGGGGGCCCGCGCCAACTCTCCATCCGTCGTAACAATGAAGTCCAGGTTCCCGAAGCGCATGTGTCCTCCCGGGACCCAGCTAACGTTGTGACTAGCCATCCAAGGCCTGGTGTGGATGTCGAGACACGCAAAAGGCCCCTACTTGGTGCGCCAACTGTCGGTGCATCGAGTTACCACCAACGAGTAAATTTCTAGTATTGCGCGTCTGGCTCGGATGGTATGCTTAGAGGACACGAGGTTTATATTGGTTCGGGCAGAACGTCCCTACGTTCAGTTCGTCACTGCTGCTCGTGTTACTAGTACTGAAAGTTTGCAGTAGGGATTACAAATGGGTGAAAGAGGGACAGATCCCAAGTCTCTAGTGTAAAGAGTGAATGGGTGCCGAAAGCTCGGTTGCTGCTCAGCCGTGTGCTTATGTTGTGTTTAGATCGGTTCGAGATTCGATGGGTGCGTGACGGTGGTCTAGCCTGAATCGATGGGTCGATCTACTTCATGGGACGCCCTGCTTTTCCTTTTATAGGCCAAGAGAAAGCACGGGTTACAACGGAGGAAAAGAGAAGAACGAGAGAGAGGAGAAGTCCTTTAGGATCGTCGGATCCTTCTTCTCCTTCATGCGGGTCCCTCCGACCCTGTAGACGTCAACAGGGACATCTCCACGTCGCGGTCCTATCCGTTACTGGCGCCATCCGCAGGCATCACCTGCCGGTCATGGCGCTCCACTCCGTCCTGGCGAACGTCGTGGTGAACTGACGCGCCTATCAGTGTTCGTACGGGGGTTAGGCAGAACAGCACCGGTACGCCCGACGCTGTTCCTGATGTAAATCCCCAGGTATGGACCGTCGTGGCCGCGTGTTATATCGAGGCGTGCCAGTCTCTTCCCTGGTGTCAGAGTTTGACCCAGGGCCATATGCTGGACCTGGAGTGGTTGGCGGCGATATGGAACCCCGTCGGGCAAGGCAAAGACCACGACCTCGGGATCGGGCGAGGTGGAGCGCAAACCTAAGAGTCGGGCGAGGCGAAGCCCACGACCTAGGAGTCGGGTGGGGCAGAGCCTGTGGCCTTGGGGTCAGGCGAGGTAGAGCCCGCCCTCAGAGGTCAGACGAGGCGGAGCCATCCCTCAGAGGTTGGGCGAGACGAAGCCCGCGGCCACGGTGTCAGGCGAGGCGGAACCCGCGGCCTCGGTGTCGGGCGAGGCGGAGTACCCACAGAGGTCGGGAGAGGCGGAACTTACGCTCCTGGGGTCGGTTGGAGCCATAGTCGCGCTCCTGACTGCTCGGATGAATCAACGTTGATGGTCATTAGCTCCTCCTCTTTGGGTACCCTAGTATTGATCCCCGACAATTTATATCTCTAAATAAGTTTATTATGAAAGTATACTCTATGCTCTATCTAACAATACTTATTATACATTATAGATATTATAACTTTTTTTAATAAATTTAGTCAAAGTTTAAAATTTTGACTTTTTAGAAGCGAGATGTGCGTTTATTTTGGGACGGAGGAAGTACTATCTAAGTACATAGTAAAAACTATATATCCAGAAAAGTTAAAATGTCTTATAATTTTAAATGGAGGAGTAGCTTTATATATGGAAAATGATGTTATAATAAGATGACAGCTAGCGACATTTTCCACCAAATCAAGTGCTCTCGCCTCTCGGTCATCATTTTCAAGTATTTCGGCGCAGAAACCCAGTATACTAAGCTTATGCATTCCATCGCAGTAGGTGCAAAAAGTAATCAGCAAGGCCTGTTGTTGTAGCCGCACTGCCCGCAGGCCGCCGTGCCCGCGCTCGCAGAGCGACCAACCATGGCAGAGCGAAATCCAGAGCACAGCATCCACGTTGTCTTGCTCCCGAACCCGAGCCAAGGCCACATCAACCCGATCCTCCAGTTCGGCAAGCGCCTCGCCGCGCACCGCGGCGTCCGGTGCACTCTCGCCGTGACCCGGTTCGTGCTAGGCCAGAGCGGCGAGCCGCCCCCGGGAGGCGCCGTCCACATCGCCGCCATCTCCGACGACTGCGACCGCGGCGGCTTCGGCGAGGCCGGCGGGATCGAGGCGTACACGGCCCGGCTGGAGTCGGCCGGGTCGGAGACCGTGGGCGAGCTCCTCCGGTCCGAGGCGGAGCAGGGGCGGCCGGTGCGCGCGCTGGTGTACGACGCGTTCCTGCCGTGGGCGCAGCGGGTGGGGCGGCGGCACGGCACCGCGTGCGCGGCGTTCTTCACGCAGCCGTGCGCGGTGGACGTGGCGTACGGGCACGCCTGGGCCGGGCGGGTGGAGCCGCCGCTCGCGCTTGGTGGACAGGAGCCGCTCGACCTGCCCGGGCTCCCGGCCGGGCTCAGGCCAGGCGATCTGCCGACGTTCTTGACCGATCCGGACGATCGCGGGTACCTGGACCTGCTGGTGAACCAGTTCGCCGGCCTGGACACGGCCGACCATGTCTTGGTCAACTCGTTCTATGAGCTGCAGCCTCAGGTGCGTACTCCACTCCACTGCCAAGCTTCTCAGAAAGCCGCTGGTAGTAGACAAGTAGGATCAGAGTACGAGTGCTCACTGAATTGTTGTTCACGTGTCGCTAAGGAATCGGACTACATGGCGTCCACCTGGAGAGCCAAGACGGTGGGTCCAGCGGTCCCGTCGGCGTACCTCGACAACCGGTTGCCGGACGACACATCCTACGGCTTCCACATCTTCACACCTCTGACGGAGACGACGAAGGCCTGGCTGGACGCTCGGCCGGCGCGCTCGGTCGTGTACGCCTCGTTCGGCAGCATCGCCAAACCAGACGCGGCTCAGATGTCCGAGATGGCGGAGGGGCTGTACAGCTGCGGCAAGGCCTTCCTATGGGTTGTCAGGGCCTCGGAGAGCTCAAAGTTACCTGAAAACTTCACCGACAAGACCAAGGAGAGGGGCCTCGTCGTGACATGGAGCCCTCAGCTTGAGGTGCTGGCGCACCCGGCTGTCGGGTGCTTCGTGACACATTGCGGGTGGAACTCGACGATGGAGGGATTGGGCGCCGGTGTGCCGATGGTGGCGATGCCGCAATGGTCGGACCAGACCATGAACGCCAAGTACATCGAGGACGTGTGGCGAGTAGGCGTGCGAGTGCGCCCGGACGAGAAAGGTGTGGTGAGGAAGGAGGAGCTTGAGAAGCGTGTGAGGGAGGTGATGGAAGGTGAGAGGAGCTCGGAGTACATCCGAAACGCTGCCGATTGGAAGGAGAAGGCCAAGAGGGCCATGAGCGAAGGCGGCAGCTCCGACAAAAACATCGTAGAGTTCCTTGGCAAATTTGGACTGAAAAGCTAAATGACCGAGGCATGTGAGCGATAGCCGTAGGAGTTGGGAGGAACCGGGAAGGAGAAGGCAGACGTGAGGAGGAAGAAGGGGCAGGAGATAGCACGGACGAGTTCTTAATTCAGGAATCGGGTTTAACGTTTACAATGGTCTGTCTGCTCTCTTTCTCTCGCCGATCACATATACTCATTACAGAGGCTCTGCCTTGTTCACGCATGCAAGCGTTCAGGCCTACTGCTCGCCGAAGACTCGTGGGTTCGGCTTCCTGGGCCTTCGTCCTCTGGGCCGGTCCTTGGATACCCCATCTTCCTCCTGGGCCGAGATACGACGGTGGCTGACACAGGTGTCTTTGGACTTCATTGTTTCAGTGTCATTTGTACGTCTTCTGTTTTTGTTCTCTTTCCTGGGCCCTCGTTGTTGTGGAATAATGTGCGGCATTTGGTGCAATAACGCAGTTAAAGTCAGTTGTGACAGTGAAGTTTAATTTACTGAAACTGATAAGCTAAGGTCTGCGAAAATGATGCCTATGCACTTGGCAATGATAAGCTTAATTTACTGAAACTGAAAAGGATGCAGGCGTCGAGAGCAAGATAGACAACCTCTTGCCATCATCAACGTCCACGGACGGCCGAGACCCAGACAGTCACAGATTTTCATTCTATTTCACTATCATGGTCTTTACTGGTGCTTCCACAGTCTCAATATTTTAGTCATGCTTTGATGACTTTATGGAACCATAAGACTGTCATGTTGCATTTGCACAGTTTCAGTAATTCTGAATAATATCAGGTTATGAACTATTTTAGATTCCATATATACATTGCTGTTTTCATTTGTGATCCATGCTCGCCAATGATATCAGCAATTCAAAATACCGCCCTTTAAACTGAATGGCAATGCAGTCTGCTTGAAAAATGGTAGTCTATAAATTGAATGCCAATGACATTATGTGAACTGAATGGCAATGGCAGTCTGCAAATTAAAATGTAAATTTCATTAGCACTATTTTAGTGATTTACAATCAGACGTTTCTTGAAAAAAAAAGTCAAAAGCTCGATCCTATTTTGTTCAAATGAAACAATCATCAGTAACATTGAGAATTTAAGATCCTGTTTATGAAGACCGACCTATGTATAGCGTCTACCAAAACTCCTGGTTTCTCTTGTTTTCTATCGAGTTATGAAGTTTGACCACCCCTCCCAATTAGCACTTTTCATCTTTTCCACTGAAACTTGAGTACACCAAAACCAAGAGAACTGAAGTTTGCATCTAGTTTAACATGCTCTCTTCACATCCTGCAAATTCATAGAACAATTTTATATTTTTATTTCTCATGAACCAAACACTCCAAACATTCTGTCATGGAATAACAATGTTACTAGCAGAAACTCTGATTTCTTCTTCACTAAGTCGTTTGCTTGCTACTTCCATACATCAAATTTTAATCTTTGCATAGCATTTTTAATCTTTTTTGCCGTGTAAATTGTCAACTGTCTTTGCTTTATGGGGAATTCAAAGAAATAATCTAACCTTAAGCATTAGTATTAAGAAGAGAACAAGAATGCCAACCTTATCTTTCATCTCAGCATGAACAGAGGTTCACAGAGAAATCGAGCATCTGCAGGGACATAACGCTGGACATCAGGGTGCTTCATGGCTGCTCCGACAAAGTCCACCCGCCATCATCGGGGCGTCTTTTTTTTTTCTCGAATGCGCAAAAAATTTGCGTATCATTGTATTAAATATAAAAGCTTAAACAAACAAACATACAACGCGCTTTTGTCGAGCGCCGAAGGAGGTCGACTTAACACAGCCGTAGTTGGACCATCCTAACAAAATAACTTTTGTTTCGATATTACATAAAAGGAAACAGCCAAAACCGACGCAGTGGTGCGGCCTAGGAGGTGGCCTTACGTCTACGCGGATGCCTGGACGGGCCCTTTCCAACGGCCGGGAAGAGAGTGTCCATCGCCTCGGCCTCCAACACGGTCAGGTTGCCATCGAAGAGCTTGTCAAAGGCCTTTACCTCCGACGCAAATGGCGCAGATGGACCCTTGATGTATCTAATACGCTGCATGATCAGCACCTCACCTCGCCTGAAAGCAGGTATTCGGGACAGGCTCTGTGCCGCCAACCACCTGCTCTGCCACGGCAGTACCGGCTTAGTAGGCGGCTGCTTGGGAGGCTTATGAATCAGCGGAGAGTCCCTCTTACACACCACTGCCTCGGTGAAGTTGTCGAGGCGGCGCATGAAGGAGGCGTCGTCGTCAACTGTCTGGTGGTTGTCCCCCGGCAGCGTACTTGGGTCCGCCTGCACCGGACCAAAACCTGGTGGGTAGCCCTCTTCGCTCGAGGGGTCGTCAAACACCAACCGCTTTGGCATGACCTGTGACTGCCCCTGCTGAGACGACACCGGGGGCGAGGCGGGGCGCGGTTCGTGGCCGGCATTTGCTTGCAGCAGCATCATCGGGTGGCCGGTTTTCTCTGTTTGTTTGTTTGTAAAACTCTCTTATATCTTAATACAATGATACACAACGCTATTGTGTATTCAAGAGAAAAAAAAAGTTCCATCCGATTTACCTCTCTCAACTAATCCATGAGTGCTATGTTTAGACTTCTCTACAGTCTACAGCCATCAGCCACCATGTAGCATGCTGACATGACGCCATGTAAGCTAAAACCACTTTCAAAATTGTTCATAGAGGTAAATCCGACTGTTTCAAGATCTACGGTAGTCTCGTTCCCTACTGCCATAGAAATACCCGAGGCCTGACGAAGCACTAGAAATCTCGGGGCCTGAGCCCACCCGTGGCACGACCCGGGCACCCGGCGGTCCGGCAGTGCACAAGGAGCTTACCTTTCTCTTAACTGAAAAAGACTATTTAAAATTAGGGCTAGTTTGGATGTCAAAATTTTTGGCAAAATGCTACCGTAGCGTTTTTGTTGTTATTTGGTAATTAGTGTTCAATCATAGTTTAATTAGGCTTAAAAGATTCGTCTCGTGGATTTCGTTTAAACTGTGTAATTAGTTTTATTTTTTATTTATATTTAATGCTTCATGTATGCGTCCAAAAATTTGATGTGACGAAAAATTTTGAAAAAATTTGGCATTTTGTGATGCAACTAAACAGGGCCTTAGTATGTATGGATGTATGCAGTTTTAAGATCTGTGAGTGACATGTTTTTAATGACAACAATGACTGAAAAAGACTAGCGCTAACTGCCCCACTGCAACTTGACCGCCGACAGCAACTCTAAGGCCGTGTTTAGTTGCTCCGAGACGGCGTCGCCGAGAACACTGCAGCAACACTGTAGCTACAGGGTTATTTTGTTCTTATTTGGTAATAATTGTCCAAACGTTGACTAATTAGGCTCAAAACGTTCGTCTCGCAAAGTACAACTAAACTGTGCAATTAGTTTTTGATTTCGTCAACATTTAGTACTCCATACAAGTACCGCAAATTTGATGTGACGGAAAATCTTCTTTTTAGATAGTGTGAAAGTTTAGATTCTGGGTAAACTAAACATAGCTTAAAAATAGAGGCAAACACAAACCTGCATGCCACAGTACCCCTCGCGCAGTCTGCACATAGCCAGTGGGCAATGGCGGGCACAGACAGCAGCAGCACCCACGTGCTCCCCTCATACCCGTCCCAGGGCCACATCAACCCGCTCCTCCAGCTCGGCAAGCGGCTCGCCGCCCACCGCGCCCGGTTCGTCCTCGGCCAGAGCGGCCAGCCGTCCCCGGGCGCGGTCCACGTCGCCACATATTCCGACGGCTGCGACAGCGGCGGCTACAGCGAGGCAGGCAACGAGCAGGAGTTCCTCGCTCGTCTGGAGTCCGCCGGGTCGGCGTCGCTGGACGAGCTCCTCCGCGCCGAGTCCGCGCAGGGCCGGCCCGTGCACGCCGTGGTGTACGACTCGTTCCTGCTGTGGGTACCGGGCATGGCGCGGCGGCAGGGCGCGTCGTGCGCGGCCTTCTTCACGCAGGCGTGCGCGGTGAACGTGGCCTACTCCCACGCGCGGGCCGGCCGGGTGGAGCTGCCGGTGGCGGCGGGGGGCGAGGGCAAGGTGTTGCCCGGCATGCCGGCCACTAAGTATAAAACGATTTATATGGGCGGCTCAATCACCAGCCACCTCTGGAGTTGCTATTTGTAGGGACGGCTGGTGATTCAGCCGTCCCTACAAATGCCTCCATATATATAGCTCTGATTTATAGGGGCGTCTCAATCACCAGCCGCCCCTACAAATGACCGACATATAAAACAGCTGCAGCACCTTCTTTCTCCTCGGGTCACTCACTCCAACCCGTGAAAGAAAGGTGGAGAGGCCTTGGGCACCTCCCAAAAATTGCTCTACTAAAGGAGGAAGGTTTTGATCTCAAATCCTTTGGTGGAGAGTTTGTAGAAGGTAAGAAAATGTTATTCCACACTTTTTTTTAAGTTTTAATGGTTGGTTAGTAAGTAATTAGAGTTTTATTTTTCTCTCTCTTCTATGGTGCTTGAGCTACTTATGAAGCAAATTAGAACCAAGTTTTAAATGTACTAGGGTAAATTAGGGAGGGGAATAAGATCATACCCTTATTTGGTCCATGTTTCTTGATTTTAGCGAACAATTAGTTAGTTTTATGGATATTTCATGTGCATGTGGATCTAGATCTAGGGTTTGGTTTTTTTATTAATTTCGTTTTTGTAAATTTATGTTTGATGAAATTGGACTAAGGTTTGTATGAAAGATATTGGGTAAAGTATAATTGTTGCTAATTATTGTCTTTAAAATTGTTTATTGTAATCAGTAAATATGTATTTTAATTATTTATGGATAAATGTGCCATTAATTAATTTTCCTCTAACATGGTGTGTTTGTATGCTTTATGTAATTATATTATATTTATATTCATATATATCTGAAGTATATACAATTATTCTCAAGTAATTATTAATTTGTCTCATTTTTATATATATCTGAATAAGTAGTCATTTAATGTTTGTTTTGTTGTTGTTGTAAAAGATGGAGTACAGGAACTTTTGGATGTATGGTTCGTTAAGGTTCAAGGCAAGTTTCCGTGAAGAGGTGGATAAATTTATTGAAGCAGTAAAAAAGCATGCAACGATATTTAAAGAGAATAATGATACAATTATTTGTCTATGTAAAGATTGCAAGAACCATATGGCATGGATAGATGTGACTATCATCAGATCACATTTAATTATGCGAGGATTTGTTGAGAGCTACACAGTGTGGATGAGGACGAATACGACGATGAAACCATAGAATCCCTGTCCCAATGTTCAGCAGAGCTTGATGCACGAATGGATTTTGAGCTTGGCAATGAACAAGGTGATGATGCTGGTGGTTGGGATGGTAACAACAAAGGTGGTGCTAATAATGATGGTGGAGCACGTGTCGACAATGAACAAGGTGGTGATGCCTTCAGTTGCAGCGTTGTGCGTCGGTCTTTCAGCAGGGGAGGAGAGGAGCAAACCACTCAGCTCACTGAAGTGGCTGGAACTCAGATCTTTGAGCTTTTAAGCTTCTTGTTCTATTACATATGCATATATAAATATACAGAATTGCTATTGGACAACCGGTTGTTTAAATATATAATACATGGCCGGTTTGCAAACTAAGCTCTACCTCTACAGAACTAGCAAAATAAAAAAATTCTCCTACTTCTATAGACAACTGCTAGCTAGTCTTACTGCTGGTGCTACGTGTCAAAATATTTACATGTATATTGCTTCCTGGTTGTACGCTCCATCTTCCACGCCCGACACGGCCATCGCCTCCAAGTTCCACGACACCTTCACGGCGCCGCTCTCGTCATCCAAGAGGGCCGGAATGCGTGAGCTCTTCCCCCGGCGCGCTGGCCGCGGCAAGGTTGTTCTAGTCGTCGCCCCTGATCGTTCAGTTATGAGTGCTGACCATCTACTAGTCTGGAACGCACGCGGCCTAAACAGTCGTGCACGCCGTTCTGTCGTTAGGGACACCGTCGCCCAGCAGAGAGCTTCGATAGTCTGCGTGCAGGAGTCCAAGGTCGCGAACTTCGGTGTAACCTTTGTGCCATGAAATAACAGGGATCGACTTTGACTATGTGTACCTCCCGTCGACTGGCGCCGCCGGTGGAGCTGTCGTCTGCTGGCGTCGCGATCCGTGGCGCGACTGCGCCCGTCGTGCGCCGCTTCTCGATCACCGTCGAGCTCACTCCTCTCAACGGACCGGGCCTGCCGTGGTGGCTCACTAACGTGTCTGGCCCATCGGCCAGAGCTGATAAGCCAGGCTTCCTCTCGGAGATCAGGGACGTGCGCGCCGCATCTGGGGGCCCATGGCTTCTGTGTGGTGATTTCAACCTAATTTATAAAGCCAGTGACAAGAGCAACGGAAGATTGGACCGCGCCAACATGCGCCAATTCCGCGGGGTCATCGACGACTTACAGATTGAAGAACTGCACCTCTCCGGCCGCCTGTTCACCTGGTCCAACGGGCGTGACGAGCCGACGTTGGAGCGCCTTGACCGGGCTTTCGCCTCTCTTGAGTGGTTAGAGCAATTCTCTTCCTACCACCTCCGATGCCTCTCCTCCGACTGCTCCGACCATGCCCCGCTCCTCCTCGTGCTCAACTCTGAGCCATGGGCGAGACCGCGCTTTCGGTTCGACCAATATTGGACGAGGATCGAGGGGTTCGTGGATGTCGTCAAAACCGCCTGGGGTGGCCATCTAGTCGACGCAGACATCTGCCGGTGCCTAACCACAAGCTGCGCGCGCCGGCTAAAGCCCTCTAAAGCTGGCGCGCCTCCTGCGTTGGAAACATCCGATTGCAACTGGCTGCGGCCCGGGCTGTCGTCTATGAGCTGGGCTTGGCGCAGGAGTCCAGACCTCTGTCGTCTGAGGAGATTCAGCTGCGACGTGAACTCAAGGCGAACACCCTCGGCCTGGCATCCCTCAAGCGCTCCATGGCTCGGCAACGCGCAAGATCTAGGCATCTCCGGGAGGGTGATGCCTGCACGAAATATTTTCATCTGCAGGCCTGCCATCGTAGACGTAAGAACTACCTCTTCGCCCTATCTCATAATGGGCAAACGTTCAGCGAGGAGGAAGCTAAGGCCAACATCGTCTTCGATTACTACAATGCGCTCCTGGGCACGCCGTTCACCAGACAGCACCACATCGATCTGTCATAGCTGGACCTCCCCCGGCTGCACCTCGACGAGCAGGCAGCCCCATTCACGACGGACGAGGTGGCTCGAGTAATCCGGGAAACGCTGGCTGACAGGGCTCCGGGCCCTGATGGGTTCCCGGGAGCCTTCTTCCGGGCGGCCTGGGACATTGTTGGCCTAGACATCATCCGTGTGCTCCCACTACCGGAGGCGGCTTCTTTGCCGAGTGCCTGAGGCACTCGGCAAAGGCCGATATACACTCGGCAAAGCCTTTGGACGCTCGGTAAATAGTTTATCGGTAAAGATCTCTTTGCCGAGTGCACTTTATCGGGCACTCGGCAAAGAAAAGGTTCCGTGACGGCGAGCACCACCGTGACGGTGGCTTTACCGAGTGTCAAGGTCAAGCACTCGACAAAGATACCCGCTTTGCCGAGCGCCGTTGACTTAGACACTCGGCAAAGGTGATCACTTTGCCGAGTGTCGCCGGCAAGACACTCGGCAAAGTGGCCACCTTTGCCGAGTGCCTGGACCGTGGCACTCGGTAAACCTGTGATGTTTGCCGAGTGCAATGGCTATTGCACTCGGCAAAGCATGTTCCCAAGTAGTTTCCAGATGGTCACTCTGCCGAGTGTCATGGCCATTGCACTTGGCAAAGTGACTGAAAACAACCCTTTTTATTTGTTTTTTACATCCCATCCAAACAAATAGAAGATATATATAACAAACATCACCAACATCACATATATATCACCAACACCACATATATATCACAAACGTCGCATATATATCACAAACGTCACATGTCTCACAATATATCACAAATAAGTTCACAAGAAATCCAAGTGCTCCATCATCGTCAAGCACAATTGCAAATAGAAGTATCATTAACAACCACAAGTATCATCACTGATTTGGTGAAGGATTCGCTGAAGCATGAGGATCGTTCGATGCCGCTGATTGATTCTGCACAAAGGAGAAGAGATTGCATGTGTGAGACAAGATAAATATATACCATACATGAATAAAACATTCATACTCCACTAGGTTTGACCGTAAGCATGAACATGTAAACTAAAACATTTATATTAACAGGAGTAGAATAGTGAGGAGGTGGAGGTGGAGGTGGAGCAAATAGCGAAGGTGGCAGAGCTACACCCGTAGCGGCGCCAAGACTTTGCATGTATTGAAGAATCTCCGCCATCCTCCACTGCTCGGCCTCCCACTCGGCCTCCACCCTCTCCATCTTCGTCTGCATCTACTCCTGTATCCTCCTCTCTTGTTCCAGCTGGGCCTACAATATATTCACCCCAATGTTACAATAAGGCAAAGGAAAGGTATGAAAAAACCAATTAACGACAAATAAACCAGGAATAACCTCGAGTGCCTCCACCCGGTGGTGTGAAGTGTCCTATCAAGGTCGTATGGCTGGGCTCCTGCTCGTGCTGCTTGCTCGAATCTGGGAGAGACTGGAAGTAGCGGTTGAGTCGATTGCGCCGTCGCCAATCCAGTACCGCCCATGCTTCTTGCCTCCTCCCACCCTCATGACGACTTCTCCATCAAGGTCCTCGGTGCTCAGATCGTACTCTGACCCATGGACCTCCCTTGCCATCGATGTGTACTCACTGAGGCGGTTGTGGACGGTCGCATTGCTGTACGCCTCGGGCCCGTCCTCTGAGTTGTAGTCGACGTTGGACGTCGCCTTGCCCTTGTGGGCCATAGAAAATGCCTTGAAGATGGAGCAAGGCTGGCCACCATGTGACGTCGACTACGAGAAAAATTGCAAGATGATTAGAAATCATGCATAATTGAGCGTTAGAATAAATAAATGAATTTGCGTACCCATGTTTTTGCGTATCCGCTAAGGCTACGGCTGCCTTTATGGTGTGCTACACTTGGCATCATCAAACGTCGCTTCTGGCATAAGTTGTGCGTCTCCTCCCACTCGCGTGAGCACCACCTATCCACCATCTGTTCCCAACACTAGAGATGCGCGGAGCACCAATAAGGAATCATATATAGGCCATCAAGTACATGACATATCAGAAGATAAAATTAAGCCTACTTAATCTCAAAAGGAATCAGTGTTAATGTTCTATATTTACCAGCAGGTACTGGTCCCGGGTCAGCGTCATGGATCTTGCGTCCCTTTTGGTGACCTTCATTCCAAGGACGGTCCCGTGGTAAGTTACGACGGCCTAGATACGCGCCTCGTAATGCATGTCCACGACGAGTTTTTTGCAGCATTTGGTAGCCACTGCATCCACCCTGGCCTCATGTCCGTCCTGGCATCTAAAGAAATCCTGCATACAAACATGATGTATCCATTCATTATTTCAAAAATATATTGAGCAATGTAGTGCGAGGAAGACTTACCCACAGCTCTTGCTTCACCCGCTCCGCCTTGTTGTTGAATACCCTACGGGCCTGATCTGCCGCATCGGGGGCGGCGGCGTAGTGGTCAAACGAGTAGGCCGGCCCCGTCACTCCGGCGTACTCAACCAGGCCAGGGAAGTGTTCCTTGCATAGAAGACCGAGGATGCCATTGACTTGGCGTGTGTGACCACCTCCACTCGCCACAATCGTCTAGTTCCTGCTCAAGTGATTAAGAAAAATTATTAATTTCTATTTTGATTTTCAACATATCATATAAAGTAGTGATAACATCTAAAGTTACTTACTTTTCCCCCTCGGGTCGAATCAGCGGGCGTCTCTCACGAGGTATCGGTCGCTGAGGGAGGCTCATAGGACCTCGCAAGTAGATGCTCGACAAACTAGAGGAAGCAGAACCCCCGCTGTCGCCTCATCCTCGTCGTCCTCCTGCGCATCCTCCTGCACCTCCTCCTCGTCCTCCTGCGCATCCTCCTACGCCTCCTCGGTGACCTCCTAGGGCACCTGCTCCTCCTCCTCACGCGACAAGACGGCAGGCAACGACTCCCTCCTGCGATTTCTCCTCCTCCTACTCTCCCCTGGTGCAGTGGTCCTTGTCCTTCGGTACAAGGACGTTAGCTTCCTCATCCCACTGCCCACCATCTTTGTTCAATCATCTGTAATTAAAAAGAGTAAACCAATAAGCACAGATAAACAAGAAGTACTTAGAAATAGATGCAAAATAAACAAAACGTAATTACAAAATAACATAGTATTACATGTATTAGAAATAATCTTCATGATCGGGATTAGCTGGATCATAAGTCTCATCATCACTATCAATCATGTCAAAATAATCAACATTATCCGAATGAGCAATGTTGTCATTGTTATTGTCTAAATGTAATCGCTCAAGCATTTGTAAGTCCTTCACATTTTGCACCTCATCTCTAGCGTCCTCTTCAATAATCGTTTCATTGTCTACTTCCATTCCGATCATTTTGGTTAAGTCTATCTCAAACCTCCCTTCTAGTCCCTCTTCTTGAAAGAACTCTTCGTCATATGCAAAATCAAATGCTGCATCGGATTGAAGAAGCCGGGTGGAAAGATCTTCTCCAACTTACAGAGCAACACAGGTGCCATTCTTTCCAAGTCAGCAATCATGGTCCGAGATAACTCCTTGGCACAAAGCTGGCGAAAGAAATAGCTCAACTCTGCCAGCACTAGCCAGACATGCTCAGGGACATAGCCTCGAACCATCGCCAAAAGAAGCCGCTAAATCCATATATGGTAGTCATGACTCTTCATCCCTAAGACTAGCATAGTACATAAGTTCACTCCTCTCCTCAGATTAGCTGCATACCCATCAGGAAACATTAACATCTACATCCATTCTAGTACTTCCCTCCTTTGGGGCTTGCTCAAGACAAAATTGTCCTTAGGCCTTCTCCATGTCTTGCCATGACTAGGAGGCTTCATATGTTGGTTTGGTCTATCGCATAACGTTGCCAGATCCACTCTAGCCTTAACATTATCCTTTGACTTGTCAGGAATGTCCATGATTGTTGCCCAAAGTGCCTCGGCGACATTCTTTTTAGTGTGCATTACATCAATGTTGTGTGGAAGGAGAAGGTCATCAAAATAGGGGAGCCGAGTTAAGCCTGACTTATGAGTCCACATATGTTGCTCTCCATATCCCACAAAACCACCTTCTAGATTGACCACGAGACCATCTATCTGTTCACGAACCATGGCACCAGTCATTATTGGTGGTGCAGGGTCTGTCACTATGACACCTTTCGTAAAGTTCTTGATGTCTCGTCTGAATGCATGGTCAAGAGGGAGGAATTGCCAATGTTTGTCGAACGATGAATACTTACCACCCTTCTGCAACCAAATGAACCTCAGACCTTCCTTGCATACTGGACATGGAAACTTCCCGTGAACACACTAGGCGCAGAATATCCCATACGCTAGGAAGTCATGCAGGGAGTAGTGGTACCAAACATGCATTTTGAAGTTTTTCTTTGTAGCTTGGTCGTATGTCCATACCCCTTCCTCCCAAGCATGGATCAATTCATCAACCACAGGTTCCATGAACACATCCATATTATTCCCCGGGTGTCTAGGAATTATCAACGACAAGAATACTTTCTATCGTTGAAAGCATACACCAGGGGGAGATTGAGGGGGATAACGAACACGGGCCAACATGTGTATGGGGCAGCCATCATTCCATAAGGATTGAACACATCTGTTGCCAGTGCAACACGTACATTACGAGCCTCTTTAGCTTTCTCATGATGAATGCCATCAAAGTGGGTCCATGCTTCACCATCGGATGCATGTACCATCCTATCAGGATTGTATCGTTTGCCATTTTTATGCCATGCCATCTGTTTTGCGGATTCCTCGGTCATGTATAGCCGTTGGATCCTCGGTATGAACGGAAGGTGCCGTAGGATTGTCACGGGAATGTCAAGCTGCCTCTTCTAGCCATCACCAGAATCTACCTCCAGGAACCTAGAGGATTTACACTTTGGGACAATACTTTGCTTCCACGTATTCTTTCCTAAATAGGACGCACCCCTTCGGGCAAGCATGTATCTGCTCATACGGCATCTTAAGTGCACGAAGAAGTTGCTGTGACTCATGCATACTCTTTGGCAGAAGGTGACCCTCCGGAAGCAGGCTGCCAATAACTGTCAACATACCATCGAAGGCGTCTCGACTCAGGCTATACTGGGACTTTAACGCCATTATGTGTCCAATGGCATCTAGTTGAGAAACCTTTATCTGGCCATGAAGGGGTTTCTGTGCCATGGCAAACATGTCGTAGAACGCCTTTATGGTTGCCTCTGGCTCCTCCTCCATACGTCCTTCAGCGAACTGTGCCTCGTGATAGTCATTTAACATGTCTGCTACCCCAGCATCAACATCATAATCCTCGACGCGTGGTCCTCACCACCTCCTCTCTCATATGATCAGCTTCACCATGGTAGACCCACTGGTATAGTCTGCCATAAATCCATTCTTCCAAAGATGTTCCCCCACGACCTTCTTCATTTGTCTTTTCCTGTTTGCACATTTGCTGCAGGGACAACAAATTTTACTCGCTCCTTTAGCAGCCATGCCAAATGCCCATTCCAAGAAAGCATCGGTCTTGTCGATCCATTCATTGGTGACCTGACCCTGACTTGCGCGGCCTGTGTACATCCACTCACGGTCCTCTATCCTCTAACATATATAGTGATGAGTAATACAAACATCAATTGCATCTACAAGACGTTCCTACTATCTAATAGGTGAGGATAGGTCCTAATCCCCTGCGAGGATGTGTATGTGGGGTTAGTTTCCATACTCTACTCCTATCTGAGACAGAATTTTGGCAGCACCTTCCCGCTGTTCTCTAAATACACGTCCTGCCAGGGAGAGTGTGTATCCGGAGAACAACAGGGAGATGATGCTAAAACTCTATCTCGAATCGAAGCAGACCATGGAAACTAACCCCACCTACGCATCTGCGGGCTGTCCAAAAAACATGGACAATTCGAAATAGATACGGTTTTAGATATGGAAAACATCTGCATATTTGCAACCGTATCTCTTCGAACGCGAGACGCCTAACTGGGTTACGTGATCTATGGACCATGATACGGAAAGAGGGTATACCTAGGGTGGTGGTGGAGTCAGGCTAGCGGGGCCGGTGGGTCGGGTGGTGTGTAGTGGCGAGGCGACGCGGGTGCAGGCAGACCGCAGCAGCGAGGAAGGCGATGGGGTCACCGGGTACTCCGGCTCCGCTCCGATGGGCTCTTCTCTACGAAAAAAAGAAACATAAAACTGTCAATACAAAATTTCAGCAGCACCTCCCCTGCATGGTGAGGTTTCCAAAACCTGCAAGAAAACTAATGGCACGATGGCCGACATGCACATAGATATGAACGGCATGATGGCCGACATGCACAAGATTATATCCAATCACATATATATAACAAGTCACAACCACTCCTACGACTACCACACTGCTACTCTACCACTACTACTACGCAACTACTAGTAATACTACGACGACGCGATGGATGGGTCGAGAAGAGGGGGAGAGGGAGTGGATGGTTGGGCATCTCCGGGGGGGGCTGCGGTGGGGAAGGGGAAAGGGAAAGAGGGGAAAAGGGAGAAAGAGGGGGAAAGAGAGGGGAGGGAGGGAGAAGGGGGAGGGGGTCAGGGAGGAAGAAAGGGAGAGGGGGGGAAGAAGGAGGATGAAGAGGAAGGAAGGGAAGAAGACGAAGGAAGAGGAAGAAGGAAGAGAGAAGAGAGAGAGAAGATATCCGGCAGAGGGGACGCAGGCAGGGCAGCAGCGGCGATGCTGGAGTGGGCGTGCGTGTGTGCGTGCGTGCAGTGTGTGGGCCGGCTGGGCCGAGAGGTTAAATCCCCTCTTTGCCGAGTGCCCCCGTCTGGCACTCGGCAAAGTTTTTTTTAATTATTTATCGAGTGCCACCTGGCCAGGCACTCGGCAAGAGTTTTTTTAAAAAAAATTAAAAATCTTTGCCGAGTGCCATAGGTACCTACACTCGGCCAAGAGACTCCTTTGCCGAGTGTCTTCTCCTGGCACTCGGTAAAGAGGCTCCTTTGCCGAGTGTCATTTTTTGACACTCGGCAAACCATTTTTTTAA